>NW_026989908.1:0-230000 GCF_036417665.1 Passer domesticus | reverse complement strand
AAGAAAATCCAGTCCTCTCAGGCACTGAGAGAGAAAACAGAAACAGGAGAGCAAAACTAAGTGATGTGATTTCATCACAAAAGAAAGGAAACCGCTCTAAAAGATTCCCTTTCCCCAGGGGAATGGGGAGTAATGGCAGAAGACAGTGCCACTGAGAGGAAGAGCTTGCTGCTGCAACACTTGCAGAGCAGGACCTTTCTAAGGAAAGGCATGTCAGCTTTTGAAAGAGCAACAGCACCTGCTGTTGTAGACTGTCCCCTGCAAACCAGCCAGGATGACTGCTGCTGCAGGGGATGTGCTCTCTCCAGACAAGGGTTTGCCAAGAAATAAAAAACCCCTGGGGTGTGAAGTGGATCACTTTTGGGTGGGAGTAATTAATTAATTAAAATGGGCCAGTTCAACACTATATGGCTATGAATTTGATATTCCTTCCTGGCTGCTATCAGCAAGCAACATTGTAGCTGTAAAACAGAACTTTCATTTCTTGCAAGCTCAGAAATGGACAAGTAGCAAAGAGCCAGCAACATTGTTGCTATTGCTGCAGCAGACAGGGAAAACCAGAACTGGGCAGAATCCCATCCAGTGCTGGAAAAGGGCAGGAGATGTTGTGCAGAAGCCCCCTTGCTGGCTGGAGAAAGACAAAAAGAAGAGGGCTTCTCCTCCTGGCATACCAAAAACACCTACAAGCCCCAGGATGCAAGTGAGCCACTCCAGTGTCTAAAGCACTTGGATGCACTGAGGGCAGGTTTGGCAGGGCAACAGCCCTTGTGCTGAGCACTGTCATATGGGCATCTATGGAAATTCTTCAGTTCTCTTTCTTTAGATTTCTGAGATTGAAATTAGGAACTATCCACTCCTTTTTGTTGTTGTTGTTGTTGTTGTTGTTGTTGTTGAAGTCATGGGAATTATTTTCTTTGGGCGTTTCTCTCTGGATTTTCTTTTGGCCGTCCTTGCTGGCCCTCTATACTCTTCTGTGTCTAGTCAAGGTGACAGCTCGCTCTGGAATTTTTAAATAGGAGGAACATGAAATCTTCCTTTCTCACTCACCTCAGGAGCAGCTCCACTGAATACATGTTTTATGTGACCTGTAGTGGGCAGGGAAAATGAATCAGATGCTGTGAGAAAAGTTCCTGGCCTAGTGAATCCCACACAAGAGGTCAATCCAAACAGAGATTATTTTCCCTTTCACAACATCGCTCCAGGAGACACATTTCATTCACAAAGCCACCAAGAGATCAGGACAATGTTCTTGCTTGTGCCTACACTTCAACCTCTTTAGCCAGGAAAAGAATACAAACACGATCAAGAAAATACAAATTCTTCTTTAACACTCAATATTCCTGTTCTAGTAAACACTTAAAATAGTTTCTAAAATCCTCTCCTTCAGGTGCTTTTTAAAAAAAATCAGTTGCATGCACTAATTCTCATTAACTTGCTGTAAACAGTTGCCCAGTAAAGCTTCCCCAAAATTCCTCTGAGCTTTGGCTGTTCTATTGTGAAACAGCACAGCAGCAGCTGCAGGGCTCAGGAGGAGACACTCACTGGTTTGGAGTTGGCACTTCTTTGCAAAGGGAATCACTCTTTTAGCACTAGGTAAAGGGTCAAGTTAGACAATCAAATTCTTTCATGACCAAATTTAGAAAGAAAGAAGCTTTCCCTGAATTCTGGGAACAACTGCAACTGGGAACAACAGAGTTTTTAGAAGGCCTTCCGAGAAGTTCTCCCAGTCTACAGTTTCAAAGCTGTCTTGCTTGTCCCAGCAAACTGAGGAAATGACAGACCCTGTTGCCACAGACTCTCCCGTGGAGGGAAGGGAACCCCTGCAGGTTCCCTGGCAATGCTGCCCCTGTGGCTACAGACACCCCCTTTTTAGCTGAACAAATTGACAGGAGCTTTATTAAACCAGTGGCATCCTAATGCTCTTTCTGTTTCTAAATCAGCTCAGTCACTAAGAAGGAGCAGGAAGACATACAAAAGCCGGTTATGTTACACCCTAACCTAAGTAGAGGGGAAATCTCTACTTACGTGCCAGGTGAGTCAGAAAATAGCCTGAATAAGTAACTCCATAGGCAGTAACCACTGCAGCAGCAAGCTGCTGAATCATTGTAGCACTGCTGTGCAAGTTTGCACGCTGTGCTCCAACACTAGAACAAACAAGGCTCCTGTCAGTGTGCAGCTGCCCACTGACAAATGCCTCAAGGCGCAGGGTGCTCCTGCTCTGAGCAAGCCCTAGGGCTGCTCTGACACTGAGGCCTTCCGTGCACCAAGGCAACCTTCTCATGTCACCACTGGGACGTGGCAACCATGCCCTGACATCACAAAGCAAACGCTCCATGCTGGTCTGTGACTTTATGCAAAGCAATAACCAACCTTCCCCACAGCAAACACAAAATAGCCTGGGAAGTTCTCCTCTGCCACAAAGCAGCACAAATTGCCCTCCTGGGCCAAACCCCATTGTTCAAGGGATCCAAGAGCAACTCCAAGAGTGCCCCAAGCACCTACAGCCTGTAGCCCAAGTGAGCACTCAGATGGGACCCATGTAAAGGAAACCAGATCGAGAAAATGGCCCACAGCATTGCACATGTGAGAAACGACTCTCACTTTGAACATTTTAAAGGTTTATTAAACCTTAACAAAGGACTGAACAAGGAAAAATGTTCAGAACTGGCAGTCTCTGTGACTTGCAGCCACATCCTCATCTACAAAAGAGATACTCTGCCTTTGATAGCCTTAGCCCCTCCAAAAGTTTGGTCAGTCAACTCTTTCTCTGCTATCCATTGCTGGAGATTACTTTCTTACATCTTGATTGGAGGTCAGGTGTTTTACACCTCGCCTCCTGGTCACAAGCCAGCCCTCCCCAAATGCCCTGACTACCAAGGTTATTACAAGGGGGAGGGGAAAGAGGACAATGGGAGGATATATTACGATAACATCACTTTATATTTTTACATCCACATAACATCTATCTCTTAATTGTGAGAGCCAACCATTACGTTACTCATCTGTAACACACAGAGCCAGGAGAGAAGCCACTGTTGGCAGAACAGCTGAAATAATTGCTAACAAATCTCCCCATATATTTGCACGTTTATCGGACATGCCCAGGGCTCCTGTGCATGTACATCTCTGCCTTTAGTCCCCTTTGGAAGCACTCACACTGGCAGCATCTGCCCAGCAGCAGCAGCTGCTCCAAGCTGGGAATGTGACTGGAGGTGCTGATTTCCAGAGGCTTCTGTGTGCCAGGGGAAGGCAAGGCAGGAGCGGGTTGAACGGCGCTGGCGCTGCTGCTGCTCTGTGCCAGGGAGCCCCGGCTGGGCAGGGCACGGTGCCCTCTGCACTGCGGGCTCTTCCTCCTGCCACAGCTGGGCACACCTGGGAACAAGGCAGGACAACTTGTGGGAAACCAAGGGCTCTGTGGGGCTCCTCTGCTCTGCACACACCCAGGACACCTGCAGCAAAGAGCTCTGGAGCCTAAGAAGAGAAACCAGAGGGAAACAGCTGGAAAAGGTTTCATTGGGACCTTTCTTACCTGCTAACAGAAGTTGCCAAAATGCAAGGTTACCAAGCAGGGCCTGATCCCTGCTGCCAGCTCAGGGTTAGAAAGAAAGCAATACTTTGTTTCAGTGTTGGGTGTGTAGGGAATCACTTCCTTAACACCTGCACTCCCAGCAATCTGACTTACTAGTTTGTATCCATGGAACTAAGACATATTCAATACTTTGCTGAAACTCACAGGCTAAACATTACTCCACTTTATTTGACATATTTAAACCTCTTCTCGGAATTTATTGACATCAGAGTAGGAGTGTCCTGTAGGTCCCTGGTGGTTGTTCAGGAGGAGACCCACAGGTTCAGGAGGAGACCCATGCAGAAAATAACTAAAAGACAACTGGGCTTGCAAAGCAAATTCATTCCATTAGTTGCAGTAGCAAATAATACATACCAACCCCTGGATTCCCAAACATCCGCTGAGCAGGAGAAGGAGCTGGAGCGTGGTGCTCGGTAGGAGGCGCAGGTAGGCAGTGCACTTCCAGGACATCCCCTGGATCAAAACGGTGTGCATCTCATCCTTCTCACCCCTCCACCCCAGAACCAGGCCTTCTATCTCCTGCTCAGGAGTGGGATTTTCCCAGTTACAGCATCAGCTCACACACGGCTGGCGTGTGAGATGAGGCCACCATGGCTCACCATACTCCATGACTCCCTGCCAACAAGGGCTCCATGATGCATTGCTCCCCTTTCAAGGCTGAACTGCCCACCCACTGACCAATACATTCTTTCTCTTTCAAGGGTCAAGTTCCCCCCTTTAAACAATACACTTTTCTTCATTGTCTTGTCAACCTGCTCAAACATGGATCAAATATGGCAGGACCTCGGATCTTGGGTTTCCTACTGTCAGGATGATCCAAGTGTCCCTTTTCCCTGCCCGATGGTCAAAGGAAGAGTCGGAATTCTTTGGCTCTGATTCCCAAGATGGTTCATTATCTAGTATCTAAAATATTTTCTCTCAGATTCACAGAGGTCTGATCTGCAGGTCTGTCAAGGGCACACTGCCCTGCCCTGAGGAATTGCTATCTCTTGATACTAAAAACTACATGTACTTTATTTACAGTTATTTTCCAATACCTATCACCTATGTTAGACTGTCTACTTCTACTCTAAACCAATCCAAGAGTGCCAGCACAACCCAGAACATGGACGTTAGGAAGGAGAAAGAAGGACAGGGAACACCCAAATTCCTCCATCTTGGGAATCCAAGCCCCTCTTCTAAAAATCCCAAAATTCTACTTTTCACCCTGTGACAACTACTATTATGCTACTTCAACTTCTGTGACTTGGGATTCTTCGTACAAGGTTGTTAATTTGCTCCATGGCTTAAGATCAAAATCCCAAGTGTCTTTGGCTTCCTGACAGGATCTCCGAGCCCCCTGCCAGGGCTCGAGCCATCCAGGGCACCCAGAGGGATGTCCTGGGTTCTGACGCTCCAACACGACTCCTGTTCCTCACACAGTCATTTAGGAAATATCTCAATCTTCAAATTCGCCTCTGCTAGTCAAGAGACTCCTAAAAACACTTTCTTCCCATTCAATGCATTCCAGCTATCTTCTTAGCAGGACCTCTCTCTTTATTCTCAAGGCTAAGATAGCCACTTGCACACATGAATCACTGCAATGGGGGAATACAGGGTCCAGCACTGCCCATTAAAGCTAAAGGAATTCACAAGACTAAGCCCTATTTGTTACACTTAACGCCTCTCCTTCCTTTTCTGGGAATCAAACACAAGCATTTCATCAATACACCCTGCAAGTGCTCTTGCTGAGTGACACCACATTGCTGTGTCAATAAAGCAGCTGGGACTCTGTCTCTTCACGCAGGGAAGGCCAATTCTTTATTCATATAACACATTTTTATACATTTTTCACAGCTCTCGTGTTCAATTCCAACTGCCTGGTAGTTTCCTTGACACACCATTCATTGCTTAGAAGGTGTTTTTGTGTGTACATGCTAAGACTTTCTCTTTTACTCAGGTGTTTCCATTTTTCCTCTGTGGACTCTCAGGGGACATATTTCTTGTTTATTACAGATGCAAACTGTTTTCTAACCACAACAGCTTGCTGTGTTAACTGCACTCATTCTTATGATTTTTCACATGGGAAGTTAGCTAGCTGCACATAGAAGACATAACAGGCCAGCTGGTAATTGAGCAGAGCAAGGCCTGATTTTATAAGGCCTTTCTTTCCTAATACCCCTACCTGTGTGCAACACATGGTGACTTTCTTTCAGAAATTAATCAGGAAAACACAGATTGCCTACTGAAATTATTCTGCTCTTTTCCAAATCAGTTCACTACTCAAGTACAACTTCAGGCACATCCCCAATTCCCTCTCTCCCAGCAGCTCAGAGCAGCATTGCACAGCGCTTGCTGTGCTCCAGAGAGCACAAAGCAGGCTGGCCTGGTGGCCCTGAATATTTCTGCAGAACACTCTGCATTTCACACCTTTGCTGTGGCTCAGGGCAGAACTGCAGGCCTGCAGGCGCTTCCTGGCAGAGCTGTGGGAGGCACTGGCTCCTGCAGATGGGAGCTGCCAAGCTGTCAGTGCCTCAGGCTGGCCTGGCTTGCCCTGGCACAAGTGCCGTGCCTGAAGGACGCTGCCCTGTGCTCCAGCCTGCCCAGCAGCCCGGCTCCCTGCGCCGCTGCCCAGAGTGCTGCACACACTGCTGCCCTTTGCCAGGAGTCACAGGGCAGCCGGCAGAAGAGTAGGAATCCTCAGCCAGGCCACCGGCCCTGGGCTGCCCCTGGCCTTTCTCTGCTCCTGGGCAGACTCCAGACGGCCAATGCCTCCAGTCTGGGCTGTGCCCAGCATGGCTACGCTTCCCCTCCGGAGCAGCCAGCTGCCAGCTGGGCTCTGAGAGCGGAGGATTCGCCCGCTGCCAGCAAGAGGCACCCAGGGCCCGGCTGCTGCCTCCTGCAGCTCCAAAAGGGCCTCCTTCCAGCCTGCCTCTGCCCAGGCTCAGGCTGCTCCGGGCTCTGCCAGGCCTCTGCTGGGGCTGCACCCCGGCCAAGGCCGGGCCCGCTCTCACCTCGCAGGCGCTGCCAGCGCTGCTTGTTTGTGTTTTTTCCCTGCCTATTCCTTGCAGGTCCCGCTAGGAGAGGATCTTGCCAGTCAGGACTCCTGGGCCCAGGAAGGAAAGGCGGAGCGGCAGGAGAGCACGGACAGAGTGCACGGCGCCCAGGAGTTCAGGTGTGTGTTGAGCTTTCTCGCTTTCTCTGAGCAGGGCTGGGCATTGCTGGGCTTTAGGAGGCCCAGTGTCAAAGAACAAATTTGGCTTTCTCCTTGTTGGACTTGCTCAGCACAGACGGGGGAAGGCAGCCCAGGGCAGGTCTGGCTGCTGAGCAACCTAGAGCACAGCTGCCTCCTGGGACTCACTCCTTAAACCTTGACAAAAAGCATTCCAAACTAGACCAGAGTAAAAGCAAGGGAGGCTCAGGCTGGGCTTAAGGAGAGCAAAGCATTGACCTGCAAAGGCAGTCATGCAGCATAAGAAACATCTCAGAGAGCTTGTGCAGATTCCAGCCCTAGACATTCCGAAGCCCCAGCTGGATAGGGCCTTGAGCAGCCTGTCCAGATGCTGACCCCAAGTGCTTGGAACTGAAGACTGGGCTAGAGGCTTCCTGGCATCTCTGCCAGCCTAACCCATCCTTTGATAATTGGATTGGAAAATCGTCCCCACCTCCTCCCCAAGCTATGGCTTGCAGGCTCTTTCCTTGTTTCACTAGTGAAAGCAAGAGTAATTGTGGCAGTACTCACCTAGACTTAGCAAGCATGTCTTAGCCATAGAAGAACTTTTGCAAGTCCAGTATCCACTGTAATCAGAAAGGAGTGTAAGAGCTAGCAGGCAGGAAGCTGTAACTCAGCTGAGAGTACCTGAGCTTTCTGGAAGTGTTCTGTGGCTTCTGGAAGCTTGTTTGACTTCCTCAGTGGTGACTCCTTCACCTGCATGAACAACAAAGAGAGATGCTAGTATAGGGAGGGAATTGCAGCATTCTCTTGAAGTGGAAGTAGAGGGCTGTTGGAAGCCCCTGAGACTGCCTTGTGTGGGACATGGTATGCAGTCCTGGTCTTGCAAGGAGACTGTGTTGCAATTAAAGGCTTGTTTGTCTGTCTGCTTGCTGTAGGTGGAAGGAGTTGGCTGCATGTGAGAGAAAGCGCCACTCCTCACTGGAGAGGGCGTCTGAAGTGGCGGCACCGACAGCGGAGGAATGGCAGCCTCAGAGGGATCTGCTGAAGGAAGCGGTTCCTCTGGCCGTGCCAAAGGTATGCTCACCTTGTTCCTAGGCAGCACTTGTGGGAGAGGGATTTGTCCTAGCAAGACCCCCCCGAATGCTGCTTCTGGCAGCAAGCTGAGACCGAGCCTGTGTTGTTGTTGTTGTTGTTCCTCTTGAAAAGTGGTGCCCCTCCACTGCCAGGTTTTCCGCCGGCAGCGGCCAGCCCACAGGGGCCTGGAGAAGCTGCTGCAGGAGTTCTCCTGCCAAGGGCACACCCTGTCCCAGGTGTGCAGAGAGAAGGCAGTGCTGGCACAGGAGAACGCTGCCCTGGAAGCCCGACTGGCAGCCACGGAGCGAGACTTGCGAGGCCTTTCAGAGCAGCTGGCAGAGGCCAGGTAAAGGCAGGGAGGAGACCCTGGGTGGGACATTACTGAAGGTCTGTAGTTACAAAGTTGGTGAGCATTATGCCAGGATTTACTGCCTGCTGTGTGCTCTCCAGATGTTTCTTGGGCAGAGAAGCAAAGAGATACAAGCAAAAACGGAAGGATACTGTGATGTGAATATTACTTTTCTGCCAGCTCAAGCTCTCAAAGCTTTTTTTGGGTGCCTGCTTGGGACCCCTTGCACATTCCTGTGACAAGTGCAAAGCAAGCCAACTTGGCACTGAATTGAGGACCAGGGACACTGTGCAGATGTTTGCTGAAATCAGAAGTTTCCCTCTGGTTTTGCTTTCTCCTTCAGTGCATCTGACCATCAGTCTTTGCTTGCCAAGCTGTTTGACATGGGGTTTTTGGAATTCAAGGCTCTTAGATGTGAATGTTGTGAGTAGGGCGCTGACGCTTCAGGTGAAGCTGGAGGGTCACGCTGAAAATCTTGAGAGCCTGCAGAGCTGACTCTTGTGAAGGATGGTGCAGAACCTCGAACTGCTTACAAACAGCAGCAGCAGCAGAAGGGAAAGGTCTTGTGACTTCTTGACAGTGTCTGGGGATTCTTGCTGCACACTGATTCTTGCCCACTTGTCCAGCCACCTCTGTAACCTGTCAAGGATCTTTTTGGCTGATCCTTCTTCCTTTTTAAAGAGTGCCCAGATATTTGGGCACTGCTGGCTTAGTTAGCCAAAAATAAAGGTAGCAAGTGGTCTTGTTCATCTATTCCAGTCATTTAATTGGCTGGATATCTGTCCCTCCTCCTAGAGAGTTCTTGTGCAGTTAGAAACCTACTTCTGGTTTCCTACTTATGCTGCTAGAAGCCAGAGGTTTTGCTATATGGTTTGGTGAATTCCTTTAGTCCCTTTTACTTAGAGAGTGCCTGGCCAACAAAGTACCTATACGTCCACTATGAATGGCATGAAGCATTGAGGAGTCAGCCAGGAGAGCCCTGTTCTGTCCTGCACCTGCAGAGTGACTTGGAAGTGCTGATGAGCTCAGGGCTGTGAGCAGAGGCTGGGCTTTTGTCCCTTTGCAGATACTTGGTGGGCACACCCATGTGTGATAGGTCAGGCAACAGCAATTTCAGCTTTGGTTGCTGAGACCAAACTGAGCTGGGCTAGGTCATGAGGAAAGGTTGCCCAGTCACGTGGAGGGGCCTGCTTTGCTATGTAAAGTGGCAAAATAGTCCTGCTGTATCTGAGTTTCCATGCAAGCCATTTTCCATACTAAGGTGTAGGGATCTTAAGGACATCTTACTGCAGAGGCTGCCCCTGTGTGCCAGGAGCAATTGCTCTTCATCTTCACGCCTTGTAGGTCAGAGAAGGAGAGCCTGCAAAGCAGCCTGCTGGAGGCTCAGCAGCACTTATGGGAGCTGGAGATGGCCAGGAGCCGTGTGGAAGCCCAAGTGCACAGGGCCAGGCAGGCCAAGGAGGCGATACTGGGTGAGAGCCTGGTGCGCTTTGTTTCTGCTGATGGCCCTGCCCAGTGCAGTGGCTGCCAAGGCAGCTCTGTGCGCAGGGCTTCTGAGCAGTGAAGCAGCTGAGGGCAGGTCCCTCCTTGCCTGAAACTGGAAGGGCTTAAGGCCAGCAGTTTCCTGTGCTTGTGGAGTGTCTGACTGGTGCCGTGTGTCATGTTTGCAGAGGATGTGAGGGGCCTTCGTCGTGAGCTGCTGGCTGTAAGAGCTCTCAGCCAGCAGCAATGTGAAGACATGGCTGAACAGCTCCGCTGGGCACAAGAGCAGTGCTGCAAGGCTCTGAGACTCTGGCACTCTGCCCAGGAAGAGGAAAAAAGGAATCTCGTGCAAGAACTGGTAAGAAACAAGAGGCACCTGAAGATTTCAGGCGGGTTTGGTGGGCTGTCTCAGCAGAAGAGCAGCCTGAGTATGTGACATGGCCACAAGCATCTGCTGTAGGCCAGACGTTGCTGGGCCAGGCAGCAGGGGCCTTCAAGGGCTCATACTTGAAGGCCTGTGAAGAGCCAGAGGACAATGCTGGGACAGAATATGCATGCACAGGTTGAGGATGGGCATCAGCCAAGTTCCCCAGGAGGCTGGGTGGTCGCCACCCAAAGCATGGCAGCGAAGGGGCAGGATCTTGCCCACAGCCTTGTGCCATGCAGCAGGCGGCTGCTGACCTTGCTGCCAACTGCAGTCCCAGCAACTGGCTTCCTTGCTTTCTGTCCTCCCATGGTGGACAGATGTCTTTGGGCCTGAATCATATGCAAGAGGCCCCGTGTTGCTGGTATTTCAGCTGGTGGCCTGCCTTGTGACTGGATCATTGAGGTGCTGGCCTCATCCTCATCCTGCAGTCCATGTGCAGCTCTTCCTTGATCAAAGGGCAGGGGCAATGTGAGCACAGAGCCTCTGAGAACAGGCAGAAATGCTGAGGAGAGAGGGGCCAGAAAACAGGCAGCCATGAGAGCAGGGAAGGAAGGTGGCATCTCCTTCCTTCCAGCTGCTGACACTCCCTCTACATTTTGGGTTAGAACAGCATTGCTGGAGGGCACAAAGTCATGACTCATGTGCACTTTCCAGGTGGGGGGGTTGGTGGAGGGATGAAGCTTCCATCTCTTTCTATGGGGAGCATTGCTTGTACTTCATCAGGAAGTGTCTGTTCCCCTCATCAGGAGAGACAACTGGAAGAGCAGCATGTGGAGGCACGGAAGCAGCTGGAGGAACGGGCAAACTTCCTGGCAGAGGTACAGAGGGAGCAGGAGAAAAGGCTGCTTGAGATGAAGGGGGAAATTGCCCTCATGCAAGCTGAACAAGAAAAGCTACTAAGCAGAGGCAGTCAAGAGGCACAGAGTGTGGAAAGAGAGTTTGTGTGCTGTTTTGGACTCCTCTGGGCTCCTTATGGGCACTGCTTCCCTGGGCACTTTCTGTCTGGGTGGCATTGTCTCTCAGCTGGCCCCATAGAAATACGAGCATGAGAACAAAATGCTTTTGGAAAGCGAGAGCACATCAGTTTTGGTTGCCACACAAGTGGAGTGTGGGAAGTTTAAAGCCATCTTCTCTTCCTTTGTGTGCAGGTGCTGCAGGAAGAGCAGCGTCAGAAGGCTGCTGTCATCCACAAGGTGTACCAGCTGCAGAGAGAGCTGAAGCAAAGTGAGCAGCTGAGGCAGAGGCTGAATGAGCAGTGGCAGAACGGGCAGGTGAGCCTGAGTAGGCAGGCAGCAGAGGGAAGGGCAGTGATGGGGGCAGGAACTGGAGATCTGAGGAAGGGGAGGCAAGGACTACTGCAGGCCCTGGAAGCACAGAGCCTGGCAGGCTCCAGTGCTGAGCAGCAGGAAAAAGAGCTGGGATGCAAGGGTTAGAGCTGGGTAGAGAAGCAGAAAGAAGTGGCTGAATAGAAGTGCTTTAGAGACTGGAAAAGAGGAAACCTGAGTGTGATAGCAGGTGCCAGTAAGATTTCTCTTGATGGAATATCAAGGTCATGCTGCAGGCTGAGCTGCAGGAAGCTGAGAGGAAGATGAGGGCAATGGAGAAGAGGCACCAAGAGGAAATGGAAAGGATGCACAAGGTCCTGCTGCAGTGCAGGCTGGCTGAAGAAAAGCAGGTGAGTGAAAGAGCAGGAGGCACTGCAGTCCTGCAACAAGTGGTCTCTGCCCTTGCTGCCTTTCCCCTGCAGAGCAGCAGTGGATGGGGGCAATGTCTCTGACTGCTGTGCTCTGTGGGCTCCATGGCAGCTGGACAGAAGGACACTTCCTGGGCTGCTGAATCTCAGCTGCTGCCCTGGGCAGCAGGGCTAGTGCTGTGGCCAGTGGGCCAGCAATCCTGTGAATGTATTTCTGCTGGCCTCTTAGTGCTCCCTTTGTTTTTTGAGGGGCTTGTTCAGGTGAGCATGGTGACCCCCACAGATTCTGAGCAAGTTCTCCCTGTCCATGGTGACTGCAGTCCTCAGAACGGGCTGAAGTCTAAAGTTGCTCTTTCCCTTTCACACTCTCCTCTACGGCTGGCTGTGACAAGCTGTAGTCTCTGGCTGCTTGTGTGGGTTTGACTTGAGGAAGAAGAGTTGACAGCTCAGCCTGCAGCCTAGCACCAGTGCTGTTCCTAAGGGCTTGTGCAGCGGCTGCGACTGGCCTCTGGATTCCCGGCTGCTGCGGCCAGTGCCGCCGGCAGTACCGAAGGGGGAAGGGCACTCTCCCGCGGAGAGACTTCCTGGGGAGAATGCTTAAGGCGAGATGCCTTCAGGAGAGCGAGAATCCCCGGAGCTGTTTGGAGAGGAGTCGGGCTGCGTCTCGCAGGAGAAAGACAGGACCGCGCTGACAGGGACAAGGGAGGTGTTTTATTCAAGTGCGTCGGGCGCGGACAGAAAAGCTTGTCCGGCAAGGTCTTATAACTAGAACACAGCGACCAATCTAAAATTTTGAGAGGAGGGAATAACGCGTGACAAACAGCTCGGATGTCCAGTGTAAATAAATTAGGGGTTGAACCCTGACCTCTAGTCCAATCATTCAATGTCCAGGTCAGAATGTTCTGGATGAGTGGGCAAGGACCATGAATAACAGACAGACAGTCAGGGAGGAATTTAGGAAAGATAAGAGTGTAAACTGACGGGACAATTCAGAAGAGGGAGAGAGAGAGAGCCCGGGCAAAACCATAAACAGGAATGGGGGGTACAGGAATAAACCAACTTAAAACTAATGCACCCCAACAGGCTTGCCTTTGAAATGCTCTGTCTGGGACATCTCTGCCAAGCACCTTTCTGACACAAACAAATTTCTTCTCCCAGGTGGACACAGGATCTGCCATCGAAGCTGCTGGTGCAGCAGCATCCTGCCAAGAAGCCTCCTCTCCACAGCCTGAAAACCAGAGCATGAGCAGCTCGGCCCGCTCAAGCCAGGAGAGAGAGAAGCAGTTCCTGAAGCTGCTGAGTACGTCCTGGGGATTTCTTGTGTGACCGAGCAGTGTTTTATAGTGTGTGAGCCTCAGCATGGGCTGGAGCACATGTTCCTCCTGCCTTTGGTGTCAGACAGATATTGTGGATCTCTACAGAAGACAGTGTTGTGCTTGGGGGCAGCCAGGCAGCACTTTGAGGCGTTCCTTTTGCCTTTGAGGGCAGCTGGGAGTGGGGGGGCTTTGCCTGAGCTTCCCTGTGCAGTGAAGACAAGAGCAGGGATTGTTTTGCAAGCAGCAGAAGGCTGCAACCCAGCCAATGACTCTGTGAAGGTGTGTGTGCTAGTCTGGCCAAACTGATGAGAACACTTGGCTTCCTGGATTCCCTTTAGACTCCTGACCTGTCACCAGTCATTGGAGACAAAATACTTCCCAGAACTTGATTGTCTGTGGGACTGGTTTAATGCTGGTGTTGTTTTTATGACTGTTAGTACTTCTACTGTTCCTTCTACAGTTTGGGTTTGATAAGAATTCTACATTTGGGTTAGCCTGACCTTCTGGATGAGAACATCCGTTGATAGCACAAAGAAGAGAGGAAGAGGTCTTTTCAATGTGCCCTAAAAGCTAAAATGTTACATTCTTAGAACAATCCCGAGGTATCAGAGAGGAAGAGTTGTTTTCAAAGTGCCCCAAAAGACGAAAACCACCACACTTTTTTTGACAATCCCTGTTTGATATTTTTGTTGTATGCCTAGGAAGATGCATCAAAGAGACACATCCATGTGGCATTTCCAGATAGAACTGCCCTGCAAGCAATTCTCAGGAGGAAGCATGCAGCCCCTCTGCTGCGTGTTCCTCCAGTACCAGGCACTTTGTCACTGCTAATGCCCAGCTGGTAAACACTCTTGGAATACTAAGCATTGGCCTCAATCCCTGCACAGATTCCTGCACTCGAGGAAAGCACACCAAGGCCTTGGTGACTCTGCAGTACAGCTGAGTTGCTTCTTACAACTAGTAAGAGCTGCCAGTGCAGTGCTGTCAGAGACTAACGGGTCAGGCACAGAGCAGAGCCCAGTTTACTCAGTGTCTGCCATCAGCTGTTGGGACAAAAGGTGGATTGATTGACTCCTCCGTGGGTCTGAAGAGAAAGACAACCATGTTCTGCCTTGAGTGGGGTCAACAGCTTGTAACAGAGCTGGGTCTGCCTCTGGCTTCTTGACAGTGGCTGTCAGTGGCCGTTCGTGGGCTTTGCCAAGCTTTTTGTCATCCCGCCCTGCCACTGACAGCTGCTGTGCCTGCAGGGGCTGGAGCCTTCCTCAGCTGTGGGGTTGCAGCTGCCGCCCCGTTGCTGCAGCTTTGCCTGGGCTGGTGAGAGGATCAGCATCTCCTTTGTGCAGGTGTCTGTGTCACGGCAGCGCCTGAGGAGCGGCGCTGTCCTTGTGACCCGTCTGGGCTGTGCCCTTTGGGAAGATGGGGCACGTGGGTGCTGTTCAAGGGGCCAAGTCCAGTGCCCGTGGCTGCTGCAGCCCAGGATGAAGACCAGAACTTGTAGTTCTTCACTAAATGAGGAACGGGCAAAGTGGTCTTCAGAACTTAGCCTGCTCCTAAATAAAAGGGTTCTAATTCTTAGAGGCATTGTTCTTGGATGTAGCATGAGCTGCTGTTCTCTGAAAATGTCAAGGCATTCTTTAGGCAAACTGCTGAGAGGAAGGGAACATCCCCTCCTCTCCTGGAATTCACTTTGCAAGATTCTTTCTGCTCTGCAAAAAGCAGATGTTGATAAAAATTCATCCCAGATCCCAGGGTGCATTGAATCTTTGGAAGTATGTAATCTTGTGCTGAATCTCCCAAGAGAGTGTTTCTTCCCAAGAAAATGAAGGCTCCTGATTTTTCAGCCCTCCTTCCCATTTGGAGATGACAGCCGCTGGCCTTGGTGCCTGTTTATCTTCTGATTTCTGTCTGCTCTGATGGTTTTTCCATGGGCTTAGTTTCCCCTCAAGGCAACCCTGCAAAGGAGTGTGGGAGAATCAGACTCTGTGCAGAGCTGCCTGTTTTGCTGGGGCTGCTGTTGTTGTTCTTGTTGATGTTATCATTAGCTAAAAGACCACAAATTGCTCAGAGCCCCAGAGAGTGGAGCTGGGTTTCAGATCTCCTGCAAGCTCAATCTCTCTGTTTTGAACTTTGCTTCTTGCATTTTGTTTCTTTCAGGGTGTGTGGTGAGTGTGGAAGATCCAGAAAAGAAGTATACTGGATGGGAACATCTTGGCAGTGGGTGAGTGCAGCCAGGAGTACAGAACCACGGGCCAGGAGTTTTGGTGGTGCAATAGCATGTGGGGAGTCAGGCAAGCTGCAAGCATCTTCAGAGCCTGGCTCCAGATTGTCCTTGTCTCACTACTGAGGCAGTACAAGGCATCATCAAAGATAACTGGATGCTGACAATGTCTTGGCTGCCTCAAGGAGCAGGACCTGGAAGCCCTCCTGTCCCTCCAAGATGGGGCACCAGTTTGCCTATTTTCCCAGGAGACATGGTTTTGTATGATTCAAAGTAATATGGCCACACTCATGAAGGAAGGAAAACCTGAGAGAGCAGGTTTTGTGTGTTGTTTCCCACCAGACAGCTGTCAGATAACAGCTCTCAGTTGCATTTCTTAGTATTTTTCTGGAAACAATATTCAGTGGTCAGGAAAATAAGAAAGGTTGTGTGGCATTGCCTGAGTTTGGCAGGTAGGATGAAAAGAGAGCAGTGAGAAGGACCAGCAGCACTGTGTGTTTCATTGCCTGGAAAGGCACGTCACAGGCACAGACACAAGAAGAAAAAGGCAAAGAAAACCTCCCCACATGCATAAGCTAGTGTGTACATTGGAGATTTTTAGCAGACCTTTTTCTTCCTGTGGGAGCCAGCTTTTCTCTTGGACACTCTGCATGGCAGAGGGCTGCTGGGCTGCTGTGCCCTTGGCTGAAGAGTAGACAAATCCCAGTGTTTTAGAGCCACTGCAGGCAGCACAGAGCTCCTGCCTGGGCTGCCTTTTGCTCCTCAGCACTGAACAACTTCTCTGCTCTTGCCACTGTTCTGATTCTAGGGGCTTTGGAGCTGTTTATAAGGCCTTCGACACTGCCACAGGACAAGCGGTGAGTGCCCGTGCAGATCTTGCAGCTCTTGAGTGCTTTCCCTGTGATGTGATCTGTGGCCAGAGCTTTGGCCTGCCTGTCTTTGCTGCAGAGGCTGTTCTGCAGAAGCAGTCTGTCTAGAGGCAGGCTGCAAAATGCATTTGAGACAGACTTTGTCCTTCCTACCTACCTGAATGAATGCAAGGATGGCCGTGGTGTCTTTCAGAGGACACGCTAGCTTGGACTTACTGGATAAATGTGCTTAGATTAGCTGATGGCAAGAGCCATCATTCCAGACCAATTCCTCTTAAGCCCAGGATCAGACACAGATATTTTGTTTTCTATCACGTGATTCAGTTGGAAAATACAATGCAAGCCCTTCAAAAAGAGAGATCTTGTCTGGAGCACAGTTTTGCCTTTGAGTCCTAGGGAACCTAGTTCACATACACACACACCTACACACACAGAGACACAGACACGTGCACAGATGAATGAGAAGAAGTTGATGAAGAGCCTTAAATAATACAACCTTGTGTTGATCCTGTGTTCCACTAGAGAGATGCTCTCTGTTCTGACCAGGCATGGGGGTGTCTTGGAGAGTCTTGCTGCTCTTTGGGGCTAGAAGTTCCAAGTCCTGAATTCTTCTTTTTGACTATCAGGAAATACATTCCATCTTCCTTGATAGTAAGGAATTAGAGAAGGTAGTTCCTTATCCAGCTGCAGAGCTGTGCTCAGGAACTGCACTTGGAGGGAGGTCTTGGAGGCGTCCGAAAGCCCCAAGCCCTGTGCTTAGAACCTGGGGCACATCCATAGTGTACCACAGAAAGGGGTATTCATTTTTAAACCCATTCAATAATTTCAAGTCTAAAGATTGCTCTTCAAAGTTGCAAAAGCCAAACTGAAGAAGTGTGGATGTGCTGGGATTGTAACTTTACTTTGAGTCGCTTTGCAGTTCTTTTTTGGCAGCATTTTCTCCATCGTGTTTGTATGTGTTTACTCTGGCACACAATTGAATTGGCAGCCGTCTCTTCACAGGAGAAAAATTACTTTTGGCTTCCAAAGCGTGTGTAAATGATAATAGTAGTGCTAAACAAAGTCTGTTTGAGAAGTCTGTGGGTGCAGAGGGTGGTGTTAGCGCTTTGTGGTTGATGGTTTAGAGTCCCTTTTTTCCGAGGTGACAAGGCATCCGGGCCCGTGAGTGCCCGGAGAAAAAGGCTCTGGCCATGTCTGTCCCTAAGAGCTTTTGATGTCATTGTAGGTGGCTGTAAAGGAACTTTATCTCCAGCACCAGTGCTGTGAGGGAATATTAAAAGAAATCCTGCTCATGAGAGAAAATAAGAACGCCAATATTGTCAGCTACTTAGAAAGGTAAGTAGTTCTGGTGATTTTCTGGGAATGTTCATTTCCATACTTGCAAGGCAAAGATTTAAAAGCTCTTTAGCCACTGGCAGAAAATGGATCTTTCAATGAACATCAATCCACTCCTGCACCAGGCATGGGAGGAGTTTGCATTCTGTCCCCATGAATGCTTCCTGACATAAACAGCTTGAAGATTGATCTCAGAAACCTGGCTCTCTTACTAAGCCAGCAGCCTGTATGTTCACTTGCTGCATGTGGTTTTGCTGGTTTGGGGCATGATTTTTTCCAAGTGTTGGAGGAGAAAACATGCCAGAGATTATGTACCTTGTGCTGTTCCCACTATTTTCCATAGCCTTGCATGCCAAAAGACTAGGCTAGGAGACACATAATTTGCCAGGTCTGAAATTATTTTCCTGTTTGTGACTGTCCTTTCTGCAAGGTTTTCCAAAGGGTGTTGGCAGTGCTGCACACCCACTTGCCTTTAGTAAAAGCTGTGAAAACTGTGTCTCCTTGCTGCTGGAGGGAATGGTGCAATTTGTGTCTGAAGATGATGAAGCAGCTGCTGGGATGTGTCCACTTCCAGATTTCTCTTTTTCCTCACTAAACCTCCTTTTTCCCCTGCTTGCCACCTAAGCCGTCTCCTTTTCCATGGATGTGCCTTCCTCCTTTAGGTGGCACAGATGGCAGGCACTGGCTAGCCTAGGTGGAGTGTGTCTTCATTTGATTGCATCTTCATTTACCAGTGACCTGGAAACAAAACTCCGCTGTAGTCTTTTCTTCCCCACAGCAATTCAGCTGTGCATGTTCAGCTCCATGCTGTTGCTTTCCTCTTGCAGCTACCTTGTGGATAAGGCTGTACTGCTGGTGTTGGAATATATGGATGGAGGCTCCTTAGCTGATGTGGTCACCGTGAGAAGGATGGCTGTAGGACACATAGCAACAGTGTGTCGGGAGGTAAGGGGTCCTGCTTGTGCTTGGCATGGCTTGGACATGGCTCGTCCTTTGAAAGCACTGCAAAGTGAGTGATTCCATGTTCAGAGCTTTCTTTCTTTGTTGCTCTTCTGCTTCAGAGAAGAAAGAGCATCTGGACTGAACTGCCTGCCAGTGTTCCTGCCCTTCCTGTACTCTGTTCTTCACTCTTATCCACCATCATTGAACTCTCTATCTCTTTTTCCTTTTTATTTTCTGTTCTGCACTTTGCCTCCCACAAGCCTTTGCCCAGAGCCTTTCTGCACTGCCTTCTTTGCCTGTAAGTGCAAAGGTGCTGCTGTGAGAG
Source organism: Passer domesticus (assembly GCF_036417665.1). Lineage (NCBI taxonomy): Eukaryota > Metazoa > Chordata > Aves > Passeriformes > Passeridae > Passer > Passer domesticus. The sequence goes on along the minus strand of NW_026989908.1, from coordinate 211,227 downwards.
TTTTAAACCAGAGGCCAAGCCAAAGAGAGACTCATCTGTCACAGGTCTCCACTCCAAAGGATGGCATGGCACCCAGCATGGTGCTTGCTGCTGCAAACTGACAAAAGAGCTACTTCCAAGTCTGCTGTCGAGGCAGCCGTAGAACCCTTGTCCTCCAGTCTCCCGCCCGACAGTGATCCCCTTGGTATCCAAGGCAGGGACGTTTTCCTCTTTTGGCAAACCATTGTTTGTCGTCCGGACGGGGAGAGCGCATCCGCTGCAGCAGCGCTCATTCTGACTGGCTTTGCAGGGGACAGTCTGGAGCAACGACTGACTGATGCTTCCCCCTCCAAAGCTAATATGCCTTCCCTTGGAAAGATCCTGCTCTCCTAGTGCTGCAGCAGCAAGCTCTTCCTCCTGCCAGCACTCACTGCTCCTTGGAGATCTGTGAATCTTCAGGAGCAGCCTCCTTTTGCATGTGATGAAATCAGATCAGGCTAACTTTTGGCCTCCTGTTTCTTTTTCTCCTGGCAGTGCCTGCAAGGCCTAGCTTTCCTTCATGCCAAGCAGGTGATCCACAGAGACATCAAAAGTGACAACATCCTTCTGGGCCGGGATGGCTCCGTCAAGCTGGGTGGGTATTCCTGCTGAGGCGCAGCGCTGCGGGGAGGCGGTGTGGGGCTGCTTTGGAGAGGTGCCGGGTGCCAGCAGTGGCTGCTGAGAGTGCAGGGAGCGCTGCGCAAGCCCAGGCCGCAGCTGGAAGGTGCTGAGTGGTCTAGAGAGCAACCAGGTATCCAGAGGAACTTTGGTTTGTGGGTATTCCTTCCAAAGGGAGACAGTGTAAACGTTCAGGGGAATGAGGAAAAGCCAAGGTTTTGTGGGAATCCTGGGCAGGTTGTTAGCTGTGCAATTGCCCATGTCCTTGGCTGCAGCCCTGAGCAAGGAAAGCCCAGCTACTTTTCCAGCTGGATTCAGCACTGCATTCTGGGACTGAGAGTGAGGAACACTTTTCCTTGGTTTCCTACTTGAAGCAGTGTTTGTTTTCCTCCTCAGCTGATTTTGGCCTCTATGCTGTGCTCAGCCCTGAGCACAGGAAACGGAGGTCGATGGTCGGGACCACTTACTGGATGGCACCCGAGGTGGTGAGAAGAGAGCCTTACGGCCCCAAAGTGGACACCTGGTCCCTTGGCATTGTGGGAATAGAAATGGCCACAGGAGAGGCTCCTTATATGCAGGAGACCAGTGTCAAGGTAACGTGCAACTGTGCTCAGATAGCCGTGTCCTTCTGCTCTCAGTCCATTAGAGAAAATCCCATTCCCACAGCTTGAAGTGCTTCCAGCAAGGGCCACTTCAAAAAAGGTCTCTGGGGCTCACATCAGCCGTCAAGGCAAGACCTGGTGCAGCTTGGAATAGCTGGGGCTGCACTGGGGCCTTTTTTCCTTTGGGAGACAAGGCTCATCTCTAAGCATCTGCTAGGCAAGAAATTGCCACTGCAGACTGGAGTTTTAAAGATGGAGTCTAGGTGAGCCCTGAAAGGTATGGAAGAATCACGTAGAGTCTCATGTTTCCTTTTGCTTCAGGCCAGCTACCTGATAGGCAAGCAAGGGGTTCCAAATCTGCACCAGCTCAGGCTACCCCCTGGCTTGTGTGAATTTCTGGGCTGCTGCCTGCAGATGGATGTGGACAGGCGAGGCTCTGCCAAGGAACTTCTGCAGGTACAAGGCAAAGCGGCTGCAGGCCAAACAGCTGTTCCCTGCCAGGGTTTGCTCCTCGGCCAAACTCCAGGGAATCAGATGGGCCCCCCACAGAGTAATCTCTGCTCTGGGTGCTTTTCAAATGAAAACTAAGTAGGATCTTGATTGCTGAGGTTAGAAGGGACCAGTGAAAGTCATCTAGCGCAAAACTCCAGCCACTGGCAAGGGCATCTTCAAGTAGATCAGGTTGCTCAGAGTCCCATCCAAGCGGAGCTTGAATGTTGCTGGGCTTGGGGCTCCTCCCAGCTCTCTGGGCAGCCAGTGCCAGTGTTCCAGCACTCTCCTCACAAACAGTTTCTTCCTCAGAGCCAATCTGAATTGAGTGTCTTTTAGCTTAAAGCCGTTCCCCCTTGTCCTCTTGCAATTGGCCCTGCTAAAAGAAATGTCCCCAACTTTCCTAGAAGCCCCTGAAACTATTGAAAAGTCTCCTTGGGGCTTGCTCTTCTCCAGGCTAAACAAGCACAAGTCTCCAAGCCCTTCCTCAGAGGAGAGCTCCCACCTTCTGGTCATTTCTGTGTCCCTCTTTTGCTCTCAGGTGCTGTATTCAGGTTTGCCTGGTAGCAAAGGAACTGAAGTATTGCAATGCTGGGGATGGGGGCTTGAGGAACACAATGAAAGCAGTCCCTGCCAAGCGGTTTTAGATTGGTCTGTGGGAAGGGGGAGCTGGGGTGGAGCTCACTGTGAGCATCCGAGAGCACCCAGCTTGTCCCTCCTGGCCCACCCTTGGAGGTTTATGCCAGCCAAACAGGCACAGCTGTGCAGGATTTGTGCCAGCCCCATGTGCTGCCTGGCCCCATCAAGTAGATGAGAATGGCTGTGGCTTTGCTGCCAGGTTTGGTGGCAGACAAGGAGCTGGTGACCAGGCCACTTCCTTGGCTGTGCCTGCTGTGAAGGAAGATGCCAGCCAGCACAGGAGGGAGTGGGGTGTGCTGAGGCAGACACTGCTCTTCCTGCAAGCCAGAGCTGAGTACGTCTGCATCCTGCTGCTTGTGTCCTTGCTCCTGGCTTGCTGCTGAAAACCTGCATGTCCAGAGCTCTCGAGAACAACACGTGGGATCAACATTTTTCAGAGCTCTTGGGAGTCTCTTGAGAAATGCCTTATGCCCCACATCTCTCTTGGACACTCAAAGAGCCCATATCTGTATAAAAGAGGAGCTTGAATAAGTCTGTTGACTTTCCTGAAAGGAATAAATCCTCAGGACAGCAAGCAGCAATCCCACAGTGATAGCAGGACAAAAATCCCAGCAAGTGACAACATCATGAGGAATGGACTAGTGCAGTTCTGGGCCGTGTTTGCCTGTGACAGCAGCATGCTGGACATGAAGGCAGATGTGCTGCTGGTGCCCTCAGTCCCATGTCTGTGTATTTCTGGGTGCCGGAGGAATCCAGCTCAACCCTGTTAGGAACTCAGTTTGGAAAAATGGTTCCTTTTTCCTTTGTCTCTTTTAATTTGGTTTGTTTTGTTTCTTTTTCCCTTTGGGCAGCATCCATTTCTGCAATCAGCGGAGCCTCTCTTAAGCCTCTTCTGACAGCCTGATTGCTGCCATCCCTGCAGCAAGGGAATGCAAGAAGCAAAGGAGATGACAAGGTGTGAGAGTCTGTCCGAAACTTCCCTCATTTTTTGCCTCTCAATCGTCATGAAAGCCAAGACCACCGGGGAAAGGGAAAGATCCTGTTCTGAAAATCCAGGTCTGTCTGGTCCACCAAGCCAGATTATTGCCTATGGGTGTGTTTGCTCAACTCATGGAACACTGCACCCAAGAATGGGCAGTGTGCTCTCCTTCGCCTGCATCACCTAGCAACGCTAGTGCTGGAATTTCTCCACCCTTCTGACTTGGCTGGACTTTCTCTCTGGAATGACCTTTCTGGAGGTCACCACTAAAGGACCCTCCATTCACCGTACATCAACCACCGTGACAGATGGACTGAGATGGGAGAAGGTTCTCCCCTCAAGGACTGAGACGTGCGACCCCTACATGGAAAAGCTCCCCTCTTTTCCCAAAAGGACTAAGACTGAAATCCCCACCGTAGGGTGAGGGAAGGTATGCGTGGGGACCAAAGCAAGTTTTGCAAGCGACCACTGGACCGAGAAGACAATGGTTCCTGCTTACGACATCTGCTGCTGACGACGCCTGTTCCTGATGGACTACTGATGGATTCCTTGTACCCTTTATCAATAGACTATTTTGAAATGGGTCCCCTTCCCCCATTTCAAAAGGACTATAAAAAAGGTTAGACCTGACTGATACCTTTGAGATCTCCCCTGACGTGAAGACGACCGGCTCTTCGTCGACCGGACTTCGAGGGACTTTGTCATCTGCACGTCTGGTAGCTATATACCTCCTTGCCCTCCCTCTCTTCTTTTTCTTTTCCTTACTCTTTTCCCTTTCTTCATTCCCCTTCTCTCTAACGCATCTTTGCTATGGCTATTTAATAAAAGTACATTTTGATTTTACTGCAAATCCCCTTGTCGTGTCAGTTTTTGCACCCTGAGATCAGTGAAAAAGAACCTACACGAATCACGTCCTTAGGACGGATCGTGTCACAAGGACCACTTCAGCACTGGAGAACAGAGCCTCTGAGAGCAGGTAGAAATCCTGAGGAGAGAGGGGTCAGAAGACAGGCAGCCATCAGAGCAGGAAAGGAAGGTGCCATCTCCTTTTCTCCCATCTGCTGAATTTCTGCTTAGGACAGCATTGCTGGACGGCACAGAGTCACTACTGATGTGCATTTTCTGGTGGAGGGTGGTGTGAGGCATGAAGCTTCCACTGATTATTTGGGGAGCTTGGCTGGGACTTCATGGGAAGTGTCTTCCTTCCCTCACCAGGAGCTGGAAGGGCAGCGTTTGGAGGCACAACAGCTGCTGGCACAACGGGCAAACTTCCTGGCAGAGGTAGAGAAGGAGCAGGAGAAAAGGCTGCTTGAGATGAAGCAGGAAGTTGCCACCATGCAAGCTGACCAAGTAGAGGTACGAAGCTGAGGCAATCAAAAGGCAAAGGGTGTGAAAAGAGAGCTTGTGTGTTGTTTTGGGCTGCTCTGCACTCCTTATGGGCACTGTTTCTCTGGGCTCTGTCAGTCTGGGTGGCTTTGTCTCCATGCTGGCCCTTGGTAAACAGTGCTGGAGAGACCTTTGTGCCATTAGGGAAAGGACTGGCCAGGTGAGAGGCTACCAGAGTGCAGGTTTGAGGAAGGCAGGAATGGCACAGCAGGCCCAAAGAGAATGGGAAAGGCAGAGCTGTGTCTCAGAAGGAGGGAGGTGCCCCAGGAAGCTCCCTGCAGAGCCAGGCTGGAGCTGTGGGAGCAGGCTGGCTGTCAGGCTGCTGAGGAGGTGCCTGAAGCTGCTGAGTACGTCCTGTGTGTTCTTTGTCTGATGGAGCAGAGCATGGTGTGTGTGCCTCAGCATGGCCTGGAGCACATGTTCCTCCTGCCTTTGGTGTCAGACAGACATTGTGGATCCCTACAGAAGCCAGTGTTGTGCTCGGGGACAGCCAGGCAGCACTTTGGGGCATTCCTTTTGCCTTTGAGGGCAGCTGGGAGTGGGTGGGCTTTGCCTGAGCTTCCCTGTGCAGTGAAGACAAGAGCAGGGATTGTTTTGCAAGCAGCAGAAGGCTGCAACCCAGCCAATGACTCGGTGAAGGTGTGTGTGCTAGTCTGGCCAAACTGATGAGAACACTTGGCTTCCTGGATTCCCTTTAGACTCCTGACCTGTCACCAGTCATTGGAGACAAAATACTTCCCAGAACTTGATTGTCTGTGGGACTGGTTTAATGCTGGTGTTGTTTTTATGACTGTTTGTACTTCTACCGTTCCTTCTACAGTTTGGGTTTGATAAGAATTCTACATTTGGGTTAGCCTGACCTCGTGGAAGATAACATCAGTTGACAGCACAAATAAGAGAGGAAGAGGTCTTTTCAATGTGCCCTAAAAGTTAAAACATTACATTGTTAGAACAATCCCGAGGTATCAGAGAGGAAGAGTTGTTTTCAAAGTGCCCCAAAAGAAGAAAACCACCACCATTTTTTTACAATCCCTGTTTGATATTTTAGTTGTATGCTTAGGGAGATGCATCAAAGAGACACATCCATGTGGCATTTCCAGATAGAACGGCCCTGCAGGCAATTCTCAGGAGGAAGCCTGCAGCCCCTCTGCTGCATGTTCCTGCAGTACCAGGCACTTTGTCACTGCTAATGCCCAGCCGGTAAACACTCTTGGAATACTAAGCATTGGCCTCAATCCCTGCACAGATTCCTGCACTCGAGGAAAGCACACCAAGGCCTTGGTGACTCTGCAGTACAGCTGAGTTGCTTCTTACAACTAGTAATAGCTGCAGAGAGGCCTTTTATAAGGTCACTTCCAATGAGGTTTATTTGAGCACGCAAAAGGGGATCCAGAGACAAAAGATGAGCCATGTTCTCTGCACAAGGTTTAAGCAGGGGTGGGTTCAGGCTCGGTAGCAAGGGGCAGGGGAAAGGGAATTGGCTCTCAGGGAAGAAGGGGCCATCCACCAGGGGTACCATGACCCCCTCTCCTTACATATTGTGGCTAAACCACTAAATGTGTTTTTTTCAAAGGAACTCTTGCTGGATATGAATGGAGATACTTGGTTGTTTCCAATTGGTGAAACATTAATATGGCTTAAAACTCATGCGGCAGGGGAATAATTCAGCTCTGTGCAAAAAGATATTGTTGAGTTCAAATTGGGTGCTCACACCCAATTCAGGAACAATCATATTTCTCTAGTGTGCATGCAGCAACCATAATGAAGATTTGTTTTCTGAAATGTCTGGCCATAGGTAGCCAAGTGGAATCCAAAGGAGAATTCCTTCAGTCTGAAGGAACATCTATTTCAAACCATTCAGACTGATTGGCCTGGCTACACTGACATAGACAGACAGAATTTGAAGATAATATTCAGTCGTTCAGAGAACGGGAAAGAAAAATACCCTGGAAATGAAGCCAAGATTCTTAGAATATGCTGAGGTAGCAGGGACCTGCCAGGATCCTGGTCCTGCACAGACACCACGAGAGTCACACCCTGTGCCCAAAGAGTTGTCCAAATCCTTCTTGAGCTCTTTCTGCAGTGACCACTGGCCTGGGGAGCCTGTTGCAGTGCTCAAGCACCCTCTGGGCCATGAATGTTTTCATGATATCCTGCCTAAAGCTCCCTCAATTCAGCTTCATGCTGTTTCTTTGAGTCCTGACACTGAAGGTCTGTTTTCCTTGCATGGAAAGAACTATGACAGTTGATATTTAGGCTTTTTAACATGAACTATTGGATCATCCATACAGAAAATCAGCTCCATCTCAGAACCCCACCAACACCAGCCAAGTGACATCTCTGGGACCTTCTGAGAGAGACACTCCAGCAAGACCTGCTCAGGTATTTTGTGCATTTTTACTATTCTGGACTGTATGGTAAATTTTAGCAGACTTGCTGGTGGTGTAAAAGCTGTGATGTGAATGTGCAGGACCTTCCCTTTTGGGAAAGACTTTGATGGAGCTCCTGAATGGGAATGTCTTTCTCCCAAAGCATTTTAGCTCCAGACTTGAAGTAGGACTTGCTAAGTGCTAGGATGAGAAAGGAGGGATGAGATAGAGCCTGTATTTACCTGCAGTACTTGCTGGTTTGAATGCTCTTTTTAGTTAAGAAAGATGTGTTTTCAACCTTGGCCAGTTCAGAAATGCTGCCTTTTCAGAATGGGAGCAAAAGCTGACCCTGCTCATAAGTTCATTAACTAATTATTTTGTTATTGTTGCAGAAACGGCCTCTGGCTTCCGACTTGACCAGTCCTGTGACGAGCAAGAAGAGGAGAATTGGTCACCAGCCCAGTCATGTCCAGGCAGCAGCTGGTGGCCACTTTTCTTCCTTCTTTCTGCCTTCCACATCCCTTTGCTTTTTGGACATGCTTCCAAGTTTTGGCTCCATTTCCCCCTGCACCCATGTGGTGCAAAAACCAGAGAAAATTCAGAGTTCCGTCATCCCAGCGCCTGCCAGGGTGCAGAGGAGATCCCCAATTCAAACAGGAAGAAAAATGAATTGGGGAGGCTGAAGCAGTTGCATCCCTTGGATTTCGATGAAGGTATTAATGAGCTGGTTTCCCTGACTCCTGTGTGCATAACTGTGGTGTAAAGATTTGGTTATTAAGTGAAGCTTCTGCCTGAATTAAGGTGCAAGTGCACCTAGTTCCACAGTCAACAGTAAAAATATTACTGAACAGTAAACAAAAACTAGGCAGATGGAAAGAAATAAGGGAAGAGAGGCAGGGTGAGGGGAAGAGAGAGACATTCAGCAGGAAGATACCATCCCCACATGGGCCCTCTGTCATCCAGCTGGTCCTTCCTCACCCTTTGTCTTCTCGGTGGTGGAGGCCCCAAGTCTCTCTGGAGGTACCACCTTTCTACTGTCCAAGACTGGGGTATCCACAGGGTGGTCACAGCTGTCCCCACATCTTGGGCTAGAAGCTGTGGAAGCAGTGATTCTCCTTACCCACACTCTCTACAGTGGAGTTTCTGTCTGGTGTCCTAATTCCAAACCTTCACCTCTGCTAGGCCAAGGCTTAGTGATTTTCTTCCTTCCATCTGTGCTTCTCTCAGAAGCACAGATTCCTTTTGTGGTGGTTCATCTTATGGAAACATCCTTCTTTGACAGTGTTTGGAAACAGTTAATTGTGCTCTTGCACCTTGTGACAAGGGAGCTTTGAAAGCTGGCTCTGGATACACAAAGGCACTGCTCTACATCACGCTCTACCATTACCCCTGCTGTATGGTCATGAAAAATCAAGAATCTTTTTTTTTTTTCCTGCCGTTAGATTAGATTGTATCTCTTGCTTTAAAAGACAACAACAGCAAAGCCCAGAACCTGTGCTGCTGGAACCTTGTCTAAAATGACATTAATTTTTAGAAATTCTCCCTCTAAATAGTGCAAAAACCAGTCGAGGACAAAGAAATGTGAAATTGCTTGCTGTTGGGAGAAGCTGATTAAAAGGAAGAGCCAGGCATTACAAAACCACAGGGAATGGGTTATTTCTTTCCATTTGATTTCTAGTAAACTGACAGTTGACTGAGACACCGCTTTTTCCATCAGCAGATTTCCAAGACTGCATGCTGAATGCACAAACCTGTCACACATTGATTTCAGGCTAGTTTACTGAAACAGTCAAATCTCTGTGATTCCATGTTTTTTTCACTGAACTCAGCCTTTTCATGGAAACACCAAAAGCCCGAAACCTGGGGTGTGGTTTCCTGGAGATCTACTTTGAACTGGGCTGTGAGATCCTCTCCATTCCAGCTGCAGAATTTCCTTCTTCAAAAGCTGTGGAAGTAGTACAGACTGAAAACAGTGTTGAAAAGCTAAAGATAAAGGCATAAAGAACACTTGATTTCTGATGACAGGGACACAGGCAGTAGGGCAGAGTTCAGTTGCTTTGTTAAATCTGTGGCTTGTCTCTTCTGGAGGTTGACCTTGCAGATTCCAAGTTGGATTTGGTGTGGAGACAGGTTTAGAGTGTGCAGATGCCTCTTGCAAGTGCTGTGCTTGTAGATACAGGTGCTTTGAGATGGTCTTCCCACATTTCTTCTGGACATGAATACAGCACCTGCAAACCTTGGGATGCCTTTGGAAGGATTTCTGCTTGAATCCATAAACACATGAGCAGCTTTTATCAGGAGGCAGTAACAAAATTCTGCCCAGCTGGTGAAGGAAAAATCTGTTCTGTGTTTCAAGTTGGGGCTCAGGCTGAAGCTTTTTTGTGGACTGAGTCATGAGAGCAAATGCACTTTTGGAAATGAAATGCTCACAGCAAAGGCAAGTTGTATTCAACATGCTCTGACTATTGGTATTTCTGTCCAGCTTTATTACTATATTTACACTTCTTTTTATACTTCTGCTATACCATGTAATAGTTTGAACACTGAAATCAACAAAAGCAAATGGAACATCACATGACCGCTTTTTCCTCAAGAATTAAAGCTCAGGTGGCCTAAAGATTGGCAAGAATGGCTGAGCTTGAACAAGATTACTTTGTGTAAATAAGGGCAATGGAAGCTCATAAGGAATGTAAAGGATCCTGTGGGTCTTTGATGCTTGGCACAAAACCTCAAGAGGAAAGCAGAGATTTCCAAGATCCTGAGTGTTCCTTCCTGTTTCTGCTGACTTTTCCTTATGGCAGCTCTTTTTATTATCATCGTAGCTCTTCAATATTTCTTTGGAAAGAGGGCTTTGAGGTTATGTGTGCAATGCTTCCCAAATGCCTTTGGAAAGAGCCAAAGGGCAATTCACAAGTGCAGAGCTGTTTCCAACCCCATCCTGCCACGTTAATCGGTTTTGGCTGCAGGTCATTGGAGCCTTAGTGCCAGTAAGCCCAATAGAATGGAATTGGCTTTTCTGCTGACAAGAGTGCAGGCACTCCTCTGAACTTTGGGCCTCTGGAACTGGCAGGGAATTGGGGATAAAAACATGGTGTGAGAAGAACTCAGCTTCCTTCTTAATTTCTTGTTAGAACCTCAATATTGGTCTCTCTCAAGCTGTTGTCTTTTGTGAAGCTGCATCTGTTGCTGCATGAGTTGAATGGCTCTACAGATGGCACCTCATGCCTTCATATGAGAAAATATATAGCTGGGGCTAACACTCTGGGAATGCACAATCTGTAGGATAAAGTGTCCATTCCCTCTTTCTAAACCCCAGGACAGGCTACTGTGGAAAAGGTTGTGTGTGCCCCATTAATAAATGTTACTGCTTCTTCTGAACAATTTCTTGTGAAAAGAAAGGTCTGAAGGACTTTTCTCAAGACTGTCCAATGGGGATCCTTTGGCCTTTTAATGATCTCCTGATGAAGAGTGTCAAAATTCTGCTTTTCTGCAGGAAAAAGAACAGATACTTCCATTGCCTCCACATGCTCTGCAACAAGCAACCAAGCAGACTACTTGAGGTGAGTCAAATAGCAATTCACTCTTGCCACTCTCAGTGGGGGGCAGTGTCCATCTCTTTGCTGTGCTGAAAGGATGAGTTTGAGCAGGTTTTGTTGGGCCTCCAAGGCTCAGAGCAGAGATGAACACCGAGGTGGGTGAGGCCCGGACGGGCCGTCCCTTCCTGCAGTGCAGCAGCACAGGCTCAGCTGCAGCAGTGCTGCTGCATCCCCTCATGGCATTTGCAGGAGAGGAGGGAGAAGTGTGTGTGTGGTCTAAAGCCCTGGAAATTGCTGGCAGCTTGTGTCAGGGCAGTGATGTTGGCAGGGGCAGCCAGGCCTCCTGCAGCTCTGGGGCTCTGGGGCAGCTGCGGCCTTTGGAGCAGGCGCGGCAGGGCCCCGGCTCACATTGCTCCGGGACCTCCCAAATGTGGAAAGGCATCTGTGGTTTTCTTTTCAAAATTATCCTGCATACTACTGAGGTGTATCAGGCCTGGCATGCATCCTTGGCACAAGTTGTTGTCTGTCCTGCTACTGAATTTCAACTTGTTAGCAATTTACTGCTTGTAAATATTAATCTCAGGGTGGTTTGAAGGAATTCATTCTGATGTGGAGGGAGTTTTTGTCATCCAATAAGAACCAGACCTTCAGGCCCAGAGGAGCAGAAGCATTGGTGTGAGAGTGTTGGCAAGTGGCATCTATTGTTCTCATTGCCACTTCATCTTGGATTTGTATCATGAGCTTGATAAACCTCACACCTGCTGATTTGAGGGAGAAGGGAATGAAGAAGGTTTGACTCCCATCAGTGGCTTTAAGCATTAATGAGTTTTGGCCTCCTGAGGAGCTGATGTGCTTTGGGTATTTCTTCTTGTAGTTTCTGACTTGTCTAGAGTTTGTTTTTGTGGCTTTGTTTCCTTTTGTGTATTAGAAATGCCTCCGTTCCCAGGTCACTGATGTAACTGCTGTCCACTAGAGGAATCAAATAGTATCATTGACTCTGCTTTACCGTTAGGCATAAAAGAATGTAGCTCAGAAGTTCATTCAGCTCCATAAATACATTCCTTTACAAAAATATTTTGCAGATGAATTTTCAGAATCATATGTAACTCAATTTAGTTTTTCCTACAGAGGAAGAGATTATAATTTAGTTATGTTTCTTCTCTTCCTGAAGCTGCTGTGTTTGTTTTTCCTTTGACATTTGAAATGAGGGCACATAATTTCTAAATGTGCTCTACTTGCTCATGAAGAAAACCTCTACAATGTAAGCTATTAGTAACTAGAAATGGGCCACATAGAAATTATGTGTCAGATTCCCAGAGTTACCTGACTACATTCTCTTGGTGCACATGACCTTGAAAGTAGAAACTATCAGTCCCAGAGCCACTGACTCAAAGTTTGGGTGTCTGTGTTTTTCATTACCCTGTGCATGGTGTCAAATTATATGTGTGTTTTATGGATTAGAAACATACTCAAATGCTCTCTTAGAATTCACTCAGAGAAAAATGGTCTCATTTTTACCTTTAGAAAATACGGAGCCATTGTCTCCTTGGAGCAACGCCAGCGCTACAAGGACGACTTCAATGCAGAATATGAGGAATATCGGAATTTATATTTAAAGATTGACAAGATCATCAAGAAATTCAGACAATTTCAGGAGCAATGGAAGTCTCTGACTCCAGGCTCCAAGGCCTATCAGGTAAAGAAGGATAAAACCATGAAGACTGTGCTTCATCACAGCAGTGTTTTGGATTCCCTGGAGCTGCTCAGTGAGACAGAGGGAAACTGTGGAATTGGCATATATGCTCAGACACTGCTTGGGCTGGGTCTGATTTTGGCAAGACCCTGCCCAAAAGCCCCTGTTTGAGCTGTCTGTGAAGAAACAGTTGTCTATGAGAGGTGTTCCAAGCAGAGTCTTAGAGCATGGGCTGCTTCTGTTGCCTATTGAGAGGCTTAGTTACAGATCTTGGGTGATGCTGGGAGATGGAGATTTGTTTTGCAAACTTGCCAGAAGAGTGGTGGCTCACAGAGAAGAAAATCTCTATAGAGTCAGACTGAGTGTACTTTTAGTGTTTTACCAAAGTGTGCATTTTATGGTGCCAGTGAAACATTTTTCATGGTTTGTTTGTTTGTTTGTTTTTTTCTTGAAGTTGCTGTGTCAGCGCATCCTAGCAGATTATCAGCAGTTACAGCAGGTGCGTGTGACACCAGACCTGCAGGGCCATGGCAACTGCTAAGTTTGCCTCAGGGCTTTCTTAAAGCAGAGGACATCAGATTCTAAACTCTGCAGAAGTGTTTGCATGGCCTGATTTTCTTTTGCTTTCTCCTTCACAGGGTAGCCCCAGCTACTCTGAAATGAGGAGCAGGTGCCAGTACCTCCACAAGAAGCTGGCCCATATTCAAGGCTGCATTTCTGAATTTGAGCAGCAGTGAGTGGAGTACTGGCACCAGACATCTGTTTCAGCAAGGGAACATCTGTGAACTCAAGATTTTTCATTTGAACAGAAGATTAGGTTTTTTAGGATTTCTGAAATTAGTACAGAAGAGTAGGTTATGTTAGTACTGAGCAGTAGATGATTTCTTATAAATGTAGGATTAGTTCAAAGAATGTAGGAAGTTTAAGTTGAAGTTGAAATATGATTGTATTGAAATTTAACAATAAAGAAATCTCATAATTGGAATTCCTTCTCTCATTGTTGATTGTATCATGTTTGGAGTGGCTTGTTGCTGGTCAATTCTTTTCTTCAAGACTTAGGTTTGTCCATTGAAATAAATTGATCAGTAAAGGGTGGAAGCCCACTACCTCCACTATGAAGTGCTCATTTTAAGAAAATATTGCAGTTGGTGGAAATTCTTTATGATAAGTGTAGGGGTGATTTTTGAGCTCCTTGTTAATTCAAACTCTTTGCCAAAGTTGTCAAAGGCTTAGAAGTTTGGACAACCCTGTCCCCAAATGACCTTGTTTTGGAGGGTTGCAGAGGAGTGCACATGGGCTGCTCTAAGCTGTCAGCTGAAGCAGCTCTCAGGACTGCTTGTAAATCATGGCCTCACTTTCACAGTGAGCTGGGAAAGATCCATATCTCTGTAAGAGTTTTGTAAAACACTTGGAGAAATGTTGGAGGCAAGGTACTTCAATGGATTTTAAAAGGAAATTCAGTTCAAGTGTCCCTATGGAAATGCTGTCCATTTCTTAGCATTTTTAAGACTAGTCTGTCTCAAGCAGCCTTTCTAGAGAGACACAGATCGTGATTCCTGCACAGACCTATGGGGACTTTGAAGACTAGTCCTTTTCCTAAGTTTCCTCCATGTATTCATTCAGCTGACATGGCAGAGGTGTTGCCAGCAAGGCCGTAACCTTCTTTAGGGAAAGGATATGAAATTGATTGAGGGAGGATAATATTTGGGAACACTCAAAGGTGGCTGGGAATGCCCCTTTATTCCTTGCAGAGCATTCTACAAATTCCTCCATCGTCTCCAAGCCAATGATGTTGAGTCCCTGTACCTGAGAGCCCTTGGGGTGTTTTGTGATTGAACACCTGAGCCGTTGTTGCCCTTCTGTTCTCCTTCAAGCCAAGATCAAGAAATGTCACCTCCTAAACCCTGAGACTTGGGTCCATTTTTGCCTGGCTCAGGGGGTGCTCCTCCAGCTCTGCAGTGCAGCAGCCCCAGGGACGCTGCCGTGGGGGGCATGGGGTGAACTGTGCTGGGCTGCCTCCCCTGGGCCTGCTGGCTGCTGCTGCTTGACAGAGCGTGCCAGAGTGCTGCTGCCCAGGCTGGGCTGAGCCTGAGGACTTTTCATGGTTAGCCCTTCATGACATATCTTTCCCTTGATGGGATTTCTTCTAACTCACTCTACACTGCATTAGAAAGTTTTATTTCCATGCTTTAACAAATTGAGGCTTCAAATTCTCATCTATATTTCTCCCTTTAAGTCCCTTATGTGTTGGGGTTGGCTTCCCTTGGGGGCAGGTGTATCAATGTAATGATACCATCCCCTTTTATTGCTGCAGGAGTGCTTAGGAACACTTCAAATGGTCCTTTCCACTTTTCTTTAGGTGGCTTGTTGCTCTGCTTTCTGACATAAGACACAGTTCCCAGGTGGATAAGGATGTGCCTGAATCACCAGGGATGGTCTCAGCAGAAACTTGTGGAAAGATGAGAGCACTCTCCAGAAAGATGATAAGAAGGGACTGAAATTATAATTTCCTATCATGGGCTCACTTTTTTCTTTAGAAGCCACTGAAATTCTGGACCTCAAGAGAGCAAGGGGAAGCACTGGTGGCCACTTCAGTGAGTTTTCCTGGCCACTTTTATTCATTTCTGGTTTTAGACTCTGATTTGTTCTGTCAGCCTTGCTGCTGAGATTGACCTCCATGGACTGAGTAGGTCCCATTTAACTGGGAGTGTTTTGCATTACTTTTGTACAGTTTCATCTCTGAAATGAGAATCTCTATCTGATGACATTGCAAAAGGAATTCCTAATCTTAGTAGTTTTTCTTTTATTATTACTTGAGGTGATTCTTTAGGATTTGGTTGGTTTGTTTGTTTGTTGGTTTGGTTTGTTTTTTTTTTAATGACAAGAAAAAGCCCCTGACCATGCAGAAAATGGGTCTACTAAACTGTGGAAGGATTGATGTCTGGACAAGGCCAGGACATTCTCCTGTGGGAATTGGACAACCTGGCCTGCAGTTTACAAAGTTACTCTGAAGACCACGTACTGTCCCCAGAACGAGACAGACCATGTACTGTCCTCCAACAGATACATCAAGGAAGAAGGAGCATTGTGCCCAGATGAAACCAAATGCCAAGCACACAAGTGGGAACTGCTAATTTGGCACACCTTAGCTAAAGATGCTTATGGTGTGACAGCCAATCAGTAATTAACATGCATGTGTGAATGCAGCTACTGAACCAAGGAGCATTAAGCATTAGTGGCGTGAGACAGTGTCTAGAGAAGGATAAATGTGCCAAAGCTGCTTAACAAAGGGGAGCAGCATGTAGCCACATGGACTGTGAGTGTCGTTCCTCGGCCGACTCTCCATGGGACCCTCTTCCCTTTGGCGCCTGTGAACAGGGACTCTCTTTGCTGAAATGCAGTTCCCTGAAATGCAGTTCCCCTAAACGTGGAAGACTCCGAGCATCAGGTTCCCAGGCATAGCAGGAATCTATGGATGCACTAATGGAGCACTAACATTCTCACCCTGCTCTATTTACTTTCCATTTAAATACAGGCTGGTAGAAGGAGAGATCTGGCTTTGATTTCTCCCTAAGTTACCTGTTGCACTTTCAGGTTAGGAGTACATGCAAAATGCAGCTAATCACTCTCTCTATCCATGAATATTCCACTAGTGGACTGACATACAGAAACATCCTTTTTCTCTTTCTACCTTCCCAAGTGGTGCAATAATGAACAGGAGACTTGCAGAAATCACACAGAAAATCACCAAAACTGCTGAAATTAACACTCAATTCCATGAGAAAAGCTCCTGAGAAAATGCTTGACAGGATCACTGAACAAACTCAAGTTTGGAAGAGAAACATTCCTTTTGGCACTGATCAAGGGGAAAGAAAAAGAAATGCTGTAAAAATTCCAACTGGAAATAAGGAGAAAGACAGGAAGCAGAGGAAGAACAAGGCCCTGTCAGATGAGCTGTGGAAGGTAACTTTGTGCCCCAGCGCTGTCAGAGGACGTTCCCTGTCATTGGTGCAAGCAGCTGGAGACAGAAATACTGCTTGATCTGGGGGCCACAGTCTTGGTCAGTGCAGAGGTGGTTCAATAATGTGACATGAGGGAGTTCCCCCAGAGCACCTGGGATGCCTGAAAGAAGTGAACAGCTCACCACAGCCTGGCCCCTCGGCTGCTTTTCCTTCTGACCCTCCTGGGGAGGCTCTGACATTTCCTCTTCCCTGGTGGAAGTGCAGCTGCTGCCAAGGGAAACATCCCCACACTGACTCAGTGTTCCCTTTGCTTGCCATATGTCCCATCTGCTGTCCCTGTCCAGGAGAGCTGCTCTGCACGGGAGGAGGAGACCGAGGGAGAGCCTGGGAACATGGGGGGCTGCAATCCCTGCTGATCTGGTTCTGTGTATGGATGGGTAGAGTTAGACTTGGATAGTTACAAGTGTAGGGATATTTACATACATTGACTGATATTTGTGTAGGTAGCTATGTATGTATATTGTTATATTGATGCATGTATATTGATCTGTTTACATCTGGAGTTATATTTACATATTTCTACATTTGTGTAGCTACTTTTATTGCTGGAGTTGTATGGATTTTTTTAATGGTCCATTGAAATTTGTACATTTATGTTTGTTATGTGTGTATTATATGTCACATATGGAATGAAATATGTATTTACATCTATATATTCTTATGGATATATATGTATTTACTTCTACTTAAATATATATGGAGTTGCATAGTTCTACAATTGTATTTATTTAGTTCTGGATCTGAGATTCTTTAGAGAGGGATATTGATATTCCTGTATTTGTATATGGACTGTAAAGTGGTAGTAATGTGCAAAAAATTTAATTGTTAAACTTCAATTCATATTTGTGTATAGTGAGTTGTAGAGTTGCAATAAACTAATTTTTTATACTGAAGTTGATATTTGTATATATTTACAAAGCACAATTCTCTCAAAAAAAATAGATTTTAAACTTAAATTGATATTTGCATGTTTATATATTGGCAGCACAAGTGTAGCAATTTAAAACAAATTTCATTTTTAAACTCAAGGGGTTTTTGCATATTTGTACATTACTAGTGCAGATGTAACTATCTGCGATAAATGCAATGATTCAATTGAAGGAACTGTAGATTTGTGCTACCTAAAGCCAGGAGCAGATGGAAATGCTGCAGGATTGGGCCATGGAAATCCCCGGCCATGCCCACCACATGCCCCACCTGCACTCAGGCTGGGCAAGGGCAGCGCAGATTTGGGATGGCAGCAGAGCCACACGTTGGCTCAGAACTCGCTGCCAAGGCCTGCTGAGAAAACTCCGGGGCTCCACTGAGAGCAGAACTCCAAGCAGGAGCCATCTGGGGAGGACAAATCCACCCCCCATCCCACGGGCAGCTCTTTAGGAAGAGCTCCAAGTGTCCCCCTGAAGCTCATCCCAGAGCCCAGAAGCCAACAGGGATCCTGAGCCAGCTCCGCTGCCTTTGGCAGCACTTGGGCAAATGAGCTGCAGCAAGGGGGAGGCAGCAGTGACTGTGACTGCTGCAGGCTGGGGGTGAAGGAAGGGCCATGGACACAAGTGCTGAGATGCTCCAAAATCCAGGAGGAGGCTGGAGAACTGGGAAGGAACAAGTTCTGACAAGCCCTGAAATGATGGAAGCCCTTTGTGTGAAGTTTCCTGAAAGAACTCCCAGGGACATGGATGCTCTAATAAGTAGTACCAGAATACACAAATGCAGTAACACCAGGAGATGGTCTGTATGACCCTCAGGCAATGGCTGAGAAAAATATCAAGTCTATATTTTATATTTTCTGTTTATTATAATATCTATATTAAAATACATAGTATGTAGTCTACAGATGACAAATTACATATATAATAAATTTATATGTGTTGTGTGATACATTTTGATATATTTTGATAAATATTTTTATTTTGTATAGATTTTATATATTCCTCCAGCCTGGGAGAGTGAAGATGGACAGCAGTCCAAAACCTTCTGCCCACACAGCAGTCAGCCCTGCCTGTGTGCATGCACACCCACCCACTGTCCTTGTTCTCCTCAGCACCTCGGGGCTGCTGTTTGCACAGAATTGGGATGAATTTAACAGAGCCACAAGTGGGGTGTCCAGCTTGTCATGAACACTCACGTGGCAAGGAACAACACAGAGCTCTCAAATCACATCATCACAGGTCCTTTCATACCTGCTGGGCACTGAGGAACCCTTAAAAGCACAAAGACGCAGAGAAGAGGTAGAAAAAATTGGCATCATGCTACTGCTGGTATCCTCATGGAGGAAAATCTGTTGGGTTTTTTAAGGTCAAAGCTTTCCAAAAACTAGGAAAACTGCTCAGTACCACCAGCCCAATTGTGAGAGGTTTCCTTGACTTGGCAAAGCTGGGACGTTAACAGTGGACTCTGTCCTTGGCTCAAATCACCTGCCCTCACCTGCAGACAAAAGCACCACCACCAGCAGAAGCTACATCAGTCAATTTTCTCAAAAAACTGGGTTAAATTTGGGAGACAAAAGGAAAACATATCAGACTCTGTGGATAATGACAGGACTCTGTGAAACAGTTGCAAAGCAAAGGGCAGCAGCTTCTCTCTGGGACACTCCTTGTGCTCCAGGGCAGCCGGGCTGTCCCAGCTGCCCAGGACCCGGCGCTGCGCGGGCTCTGCAGAGCTGCACAGCGGGGAGGCAGCTTCGGGCACCTCAGCCCCTGGCCAGGAGTGGCTTCTTGCTCTGGACGGCTCCCTGGGGGCAAATGTAGGCTGCTGGCCTTCCACTCTTGGCCCTAGCCTGGCCTTGCAGGGCTAATCCTCTTCCCTGTCTCAAATGTGCTAAAGACAGACTTGTTTGTTTCCAGTCTGCACAGCAATGATTTGCACCACAAAATACTGAAGGACTGAAGGCTGAACTTCAGACCCCGGCTGAAGCCTCAACAACAGGACCTGAGCCAAAGCTGCCCTCTAGGTGACCCTTCCAACCAAATGTGCTGTGCATCTGCTCTTAACCAAGTATTGCTATCAAAAGGATCCATGCATCCATTCACTGGGGAAACACGTCTGCACCTTTCTGCTTTAGGAAAATGGACAAGGCCACACCTGGCCCTGGCTCCTCCTTGAGCCCTGGGCAGGCTCAGGCAGAAAACCAAGAGGAGAATGAAATCAGCTGTCCCCCAGCAGAAGCTCTGTCACGTTGCCTGTCCAGCACTGTCAAAGCCGGGCTGCTCTCACAGTGCACTCGGAAGCCTCGTGGCCGCCAAAGGTGGAGGCTCCGCAGGATTTCCCAGTTCCCGGCCGTGGCTCTCCAGGGCTTGGCTGGGACAGCTTCCCCCAGCTGATGTGCCGCTCTGGATGAAGGGGAAAGCATTGGGATATCTGCTGATCTATCTTTCTTAACCACTAGAGGCAACCTTTTGTAATAATGCTGGGGTGCTTTGCTTGGCTTCTCCTTTTCTGACTCTTTCTTGCACTTTTGCATTGCAGTAAATGACACTATTCCTCCAGCTGGTGTGTCTGCATCTCCGACCCTCCCCTCCATCAAAACAAACACACAGCCACTTTAGCACCAGACCTGCCTCTCTGCCAGCCAATCTCTTGGAAAAATCCCTGATGCCCATCTCTGCAAATGAAATTCCCACTTGGCAACTTCCTTTTCTGCAGGCAGCTGAGAAAAGGAGCCACTCCCAGCTCTGGACACCTCTGGAAACCAGCTGCTTTCAGCAGTCACAGCCCTGAAATGTCAACCTCCTTCCTTAACCTGCCACTGGGAGCTCCCACCAAGAGGCCTTTTGTCCAAGGATGCCCACAGAAGGGCTCCAGGAGGGAGCAGTTTGGAACACAACTCCTCCAGAGTTTAAACCTGCCTTTATCTAATGAGCACACACCGACCTGTCCCAAAGGGAAAGCAGGCAGGAAAGAGAAGCTCCTCTCCCACAACAGCAAACTCTCTGCTTTCTTCTGTTCCAGCTGGAGAGTGGAAAACATGGGCTACACCTCAGTGTGGGAAGGAACCTGGGAATTGGCCTGATCTGGGAGCCTAGCAGAGAGAAGTTTCCTAAAGACATGGAGAAGATTCTCTGGAAGCAAAAGATTATGGCAATATTTCTGCAGGGAAAACAAAAACAAAAACAAAAACAAAAACAAACAAAAAACCCCCTAAAAAAAACTAAAAAAACCCCAAAAACTGAAGCATTTCAAGAAGTTCCCAGATTGAAATTTGTGCCCCAACATGACAGCCCCAAAGTCTCTGTGGCACATCAGGAAGCTCAGGAATGAACCTGCAGGGCTTGGATAAACATCATTGGTGTGCGTCCCCCAGAGCACAAGCAGCTCCTCAACAAGACTTCAAGGCTGAGGGACAAAGCTTCTCCCTTCAGCTCTCCACAGCAGCTCTAGGGAGTCTCTCTCCATTGCAAGGTCTTCTCTGTCAGTCTACAGTGACAAGAGCTGGCTGCAGGAGGCATTTGCATTGGAACTCTCCCCAGATGGGGGGAGGAAGAGGTGATTCCTGAGGAAAGAAAAGTGCAACACCATCTGGGAAGACACTAGCGTGAGTTCCCCACAACTCTAGACCATTAATTGATGCCCAAAAAGTAGGTAATAAAACAGTGCTCCATAGTGTGGGGCCCATAGGGCAGGTATTGGTTTGTTCATCACCACCAGTGAGGGGATAGCTCCACCACAAACTCACTCGCCAATTCTTCACACAGTACTAGTTTTATACTTTTTTTTTTTTTTTTTACTTCATGGGCACATTAACTTTTCCTAACCTCACATTGTAGCATATTTTCTAATTACACGATTAAAAAGCCCTTGTAGCACACTTGCAGTTTCTGCACGAGGTGGTCATCACTCTCCTGCTGGTTGTTTTGGATGAGGGCTCAGAAAGCTTCCTCGGGCTTGAACTTCTCACCTCTCATTTCTGCAGAGTCTACAAGATTGTCTGCTCAAACACCAAGTGGTTACCATTTGCAGTTAGCTTGTTCTGCTAAATTTGCTGGTTTCTGGAAAGCGCTTCATTCCCATCCCCTGTTACAAAGTAAATGCTTCTTTCAGCACAGCTACAGCTTTTAGCACAGCTCAAGCATTTCCTCATTGCCTTGGCACCAAAAAGAAGCAAAGTACGAGGAGGAAAACCAGGGAGGGTGATGGGGCAACATTGTCTTATTGCCCAGGCATTATAATTCCTTGGGTAAAGCAACATCCATCCACAGGCCAGCACTTTAGCTTGGATGACAATGCTGACAAAATTGCTGCCCCTTCCTGCTGCTGTAGCTGACTCCAAATCACGAGAAATGTGCCAACTCTGCCAAAGACAGGTAGACATGGGAGATAAAAAGAGCCAGTCTGCTGAAAAGGAGACCAAATAAATGTTTTCTAATGCCCCCTTTTCATCCTTTCCCCAGCCAGACCGAGCAATGTCCTTCCTCCCTGTCACCGATGGTGACCCAGGCATGGGATGCAGCGTGGGGACAGAGCCCGCCGCTGCTCTCAGTGCCCTGCCCTGCCCTTCCCTGCCCGCCTTGCCCGCCGAGTCCTGCTGTGCCGTGCCGTGCCGTGCCATGCGGAGCCCGGCCAGCGCCGGGAGCCGCCCCGCCCGCGCTGTGCCCGCAGCCCCGGCTCTGCCGCGCTCGTCCCCGCCAAGTCCGGCCCGCGCCGGGGCCGCGCCGGGCGCCAGCGCAGCGCCCCCCTCAGGCCGCGCGCCGCCGGCGCAGCCGCGGCCGTTGCGCCGCGGGCGTTGCGGCCACAGGCGGTGATCGGAGCCATGGCGGAGCTGCCGCTGCCCGCCGGGCTCAGCGCCAGCGCCTTCCCCGCCAAGCTGTGGCGCCTGGTGAACAGCCCCCGCGTCCGCTCCGTGCGCTGGGACAGCCGGGCCCGGGGGCTGCTCATTGACCGCTGCCTCTTCGAGCGGGAGCTGCTCGGCCCGGGCCCCGCCCGCGGGGGCGGTGGCGCTGGGGCGGGGCCGGTGCCGCGCCCCTTCAGGGCCACGCAGTTCCGCAGCTTCGTCCGGCAGCTGTACCGCTACGGCTTCCGCAAGGTGCCGGGCTGGCTGGGCGCGGCTGCGCCGGGCGATGCCGGGGGCTGGCTGCACTACAGCAGCCCCTGCTTCCGCCGCGACCGCCCCGACCTCCTGCTGCGCCTCAGGCGGCGGAGCGCGGCCGACAGGCGGCGGCTGGCGGCGGGCCGGGAGGGCCGCAGGCGCCCGCCCTGCGGCTCCCGGCAGCTCCCCGGGGCGCGGCCGCTGCCGGACGGGCGGCACGGGCGCGGCCGCTTCCAGCCGCTGCCCCGGGAGCGGCCGCCGCTGCCGCCCGGGCGCCCGCCCAGCGGCTTCCTGCTGCTGCAGCGGGAGCGGACGCTGCCGGACGGGCGGGAGCTGCGCAGCCCCCGGCCCGGCCGCCTCCAGCAGCGCCCCGGGGAGCGGCCGCTGCTCGCCCGGCGCCCGCCCTGCGGCTTCCACCTGCTGCACCGGGAGCGGCCGCTGCCGGCCCGGCGGGAGGGCCCGAGCCGCTTCCAGGAGCTCTACGGGGAGCGGCCGCTGCCCGCCGAGCGGGAGGTGCTCGGGATCCCGCCCTGCCGCTTGCTCGGGCTGCACGGGGAGCGGCCGCTGCCGCTCGGGCAGGAGGGGCCCCCCAGCCGCTTGCAGGAGCTCTACGGGGGGCAGCTGCCTCCGCTCGACCGGGAGGTGCTCCGGCTCCAGCCCTGCAGCTTCCAGCAGCTGCACAGGGAGCAGCAGCCCCAGCCCCCGGCTTTCGACCCACGAGGTAGGAAAAGAGTTGTAGCCTTGTTTTTCCAAAACGTAATTAAAAGTGGCTGTTTGAAGTATTTTTCTACAAGGCTCTGTCATTCTTGGTCAGAAATTGTCAAGCCTACTAGGAAGGGGAACCTAGAAGGACAAAAAATTCTTTGCCTTTTTGTTCCTGCTTGCTGCCTGTGATGTTTGATCCAAGGCAGCAATAGAGATCTGTGTCCAGAGCCACGTTGTGGAGCCTGATCAATGTGTTTGGATTCTTGCAGCCACCCCACCCAGCGCTCCACCTGACAGTGCAGGCTGGGCAGCATTGACAGCCTCCAGCTCAGCCCAAAACATAATACCTGAGGAAGAGCAGTCACCACCAGTGGATCTTGGCTTTGCTGTCGAGCAAATGATCCGGGAGATCAGGAGATCCCTGTCTGAGAGGTCTCCCTCTGCTCAGGTAACTCCATGGCAGGGGAAAGGAAGAGGCTGGGCTGAGAGCTTACAGGGAGAAGAAGAGAAACTGCATCCCTGATGTGATTCCAAGAAAATACCAAATGATCTTGAGTTTTCTTTCTTTCCATTGTTCTTTCAAGGGCAATATTAATGCTGTGCCTGAGTCTTCCGGAGGCGAGCCTGTGAACCAGGCTGCAGTAGAGGAAGCCTCATCTGGCACGGAGAGCTGCAGGAGCAGTTCCCCAGAGCCCGAGGAGCCTGGTAAGGACAGAGCCCCCCTTGGTTTAGAGAGGTGTGAGATGGCTGCTCTGAGCCTGCCTCTGGCAGCAAGGGAGATGAGCAGAGCTGAGTTCCTGTCTGCAGGGCTGGTTCTGCCTGGTGCCTTCAGTTCAAATCCTGCACTGGCACAACCTCCCCGAGCCCTGCCCTCCACGCTTCTCCAGAGGCTCTGACACTGAGTCCTCTGCTGTGGCAAGAGAGCAGGGAATAAATCTGACCTTGTGGCAGTTGTGTCACCAAGCTTGGTGTCCCAGGTTGGTTCATAACTCAGCTCCCAGCAGCCTTCAGCTTCAGCCACTTCAGTGAGGACTGAGGTCTCTCTGTCACTGAGATTGTCTGTGTTTCAAGCTTGAGACTTTGCTGAGGCTTTATCAGCAAAGAACTTCACACAGTTCAGTTTTGAACACTTGGAAGGATCCCTGTTCTTTAAAGAGCAGGCTTCAAATTGCCAAGTGAGAGTTTGCCTTTCAGGCCATCTTTGACAGTCCCTTGTAGAAGGACAATTGGTGCTCAAGGAACACGTGCACAAGGGCCAATATTGACTCAGTGTTCCCTTTGCTTCCCAGATCCCGTGTGATTGACCTCTCCAGGAGGGCTGCCCTGTGTGGCAGGAAGAGACAGAGGGAGAGCCTGTGACCATCGGGCAGGTAGAATGCCTCTGTCTCCAGTTATATTTATAGATGTGTATAGTTAATGTTTATGTATCTAGGTAGTTTTGTTTATAGATCTATGTAATTATATTTATGTATATATATAGATAGAAATATGTACAGTTAATTTATTTTTGGTTTTAGAGGTATATTATTATAGCTTTAGATGTGTTGTTGTAGTTATAGATGTGCACAGTTGCACTTATACCTGTGTATAGTTACGTTTACATATATACATTTGTAAATGCATATTTATATTTGTATATGGGGGTTTAGACACATAGATTGATATTTATATACACCTCTTTTTAACCTCTTGCCCTGTTCTGCTTCCTCGCTCACGTCTTGCTTTTCCCCCTGTGCCCCCTGTGTCCCCTCTCCCTGGGCTGGGTCCGAGCTGGCGGCCAGGCCGGGCGCAGCAGCAGTTCCAGCCCCGAGTGTCCCTGGAGCGCTGGGAGCTGCCGGTGGCCCCAGGCAGTGTCCCCTGAGGAGCTGCTGAAGGACGGTGAGACTGAGGGGGCTGAGAGGGCTGAGGGGGCGGTGGCGCTGAAGGGACGGTGACCCTGAGCTGCTGCTGGGGCTGAGGGCTGTGGGGCAGCCCAGGGCCATGGTGGCACTGAGGTGACAGGCAAGTGGCACAGACTGAGGGGGTGGCGGGTCTAAGGGGATGGGATGAGTCATAAGGGACTGAGGGAGGTGAGAGGACTGTGAGGGGCTGAAGAAGCTGAAGGGGGCTGGGGGTTTGCTGAGAGCATGGCGGGGCTGAGGGGATGGAGGGGCCAGCAGGGAGCACAGAGGGCTCCGCGACTGCAGCTCTGCCAGGCCTTAGAACCAATTCCAGAACCTCCACTTTTGCCACAGCTGTAAGGAAGACCTCAGCGACAGCTGGAGACTGCCGGGAGCCAGCAGGGAAAAGCTGAGTGCCAGCAGCAGGAGCAGTGAGCGGGGCCCTGCTGCTGCCAGTCTGGAGAGAGCCCGGGTGAGGCCCCAGGGCCGGGGAGGCAGGGTGGGGCTGAGGCTGGCGTGGGTGCTCACCACAGCCCGGCCCGTTCAGCAGCTTTCTCTTTCTGACCCTCCTGGGGAGGCTCTGGCACTTCCTCTAACCCTGATGGAAGTGCAGCTGCTGCCAAGGGAAACGTCCCCATACTGACTCAGTGTTCCCTTTGCTTCCCACATGTCCCATCTGCTGTCCCTGTCCAGGAGATCTGCCAAACTTCATCTGCAGGATCAGAACAACTGGTGTCCTTTGGCGTCCCCCAGTTCCCACTGAAGATGGGAGCAACTGCAGAGCACAGGGGACCAGCTGCAGCTCCAGGCCCAGCTCTTGCTGCTCACAGCTGAGTCTGTGGCAAGCTCCAGGAGCTCCTGCCATCTCCCTCCCTGTTGGCAGCTCCCTCCCTCCAGCCCCCACGCCCTGCCCATCCCCTTTTTTCCCTCCCAGCTCACCCCTTTGCTTTGCCTTCCCTTATTAAACAGTTTTTCTTTTTCATTTGACTCGTGGATCTGTCCGTGGAGCTGAAGCAGCACAAATCCTGAGCCCGGGGACACGCAGGGCCCTGCTGCCGTTCTCTTCCACGCCATCGTCTGTGCACGGGCAGAGAGGAACAAGGGCAGCTCAGGCTGCAAAGGTCCCTGTCCTGCTGCTCCAGTTGCACAGCACCATGGAGTTGAAGGTCGTGCTGAGCACACTGGAGGGAACAAGGACCCTGGGTTTTAGAAGAGCCAGCCTGAGTATGCTCTTCCATGGTGAGCATCCACCGAGGGCAGAGTAGCTTGCGGTGCTGGAAGTTCTGCCCAAGAGCTTGCTGAAAGCACAGCAATGCTCCATGCATACACAGGGAGAGGAAGAGGGCAGAACCAGACACCATGATGGCCTAACAGTGAGCTCTGGGTGTGCCTCAAAGCCAATGAAGCAGCAGCAGCAGCAGCAGTGCAGTGGCTGTGACTCAGAGGCGCGAGCGTCCCAGTGGCCGCAGCGCTGTCAGGCAGTGCCTGCAGGCTGGGTGTGCTTCTGGTAGCTCTGCTCTCCCCACAAGTGAGGAATCGCAGCCCCTGCCTCAGGTCCAGTCAGAAAGCCAACCAAGTGAGACCAGAGGCAGGGGACCCTTCCCAGCTGTCTTGGGCATGGCTGCAAAACAGCCGCTGCGTCTTCCTGTGCCCGTGTTTGGGGTGTGCTGAGCCCAGAGCTGGCCAGCTTGTGCTCTGCTGTGCCAGGAGCGTTCTGGGCGGGCAGGAGAAGTGCTGCGTGCACAGCGGAGCGTCCTGCAAGGGGCTGACCAGAGCCTCCTGCGGGAACAGGGCTCCGCTCCCTGGCTGGGAACAGCCTGGTTTTGCTGCCGTGAGCGCAGGCAGGAGATCAGGCACGTGCAGAGGCAGCGGGCAGCTCGTGTTTGTAGGGGCCCGGGGCTGCGCGCCCAAAGCGACACGTGGGCGTGGGGAAGGAAGCGACACAGAGCCGGGGGAAGGAAGATGAGCTTGAGCTGGAGTGCCTGTGCTGCAAGGAGCAGAAGGAATTCAGCCTTCAGTCAGGGTTTCTGAAGTGTGTGTTGGTGTTCCCTGGGAAATGCAGACATTTGGGGAAGTGCCTTTGGAGGAGAGGAGCTTGATTCTCAAGGCAACTGCTTCCCCAGGAGCCCCCAGTGAGGTAGGTGCAATTACAATCTGCACCCCAGCTCATGCTCAGTATTTACTACAATCTTAAGTAACAATAAAGTCAAACACAACAGATGACTGATGTTCCTACCTTCAGCTTCCCAAACACAGCCAAGGGTGGCAGCAGCTACAGCTCCATTCTCCTGAGCACACAGCGCAGCGCAGCTGTTCCAGCCACACCAGCACGGGACTGGCCGCAGGTTGTACAGCCCGTGCCTGAGCCAGGAGCAGAGCGCGTTTCCTGTCAGGTAAGGGGAGCCCCGCCCTCTTCCACAGGAGAATGAATGTGAAGAATGCCAGAGCAAATTCAAGTCTCTTGAGCCTGGTGAAGATGAAATCTGCTTCTGTCCTTGTATAGAGCTATGGGTTTGTTTACATGGGTTTTTCTTTCCCTTTTCTGCCTGGGCTTTCTCACCTGCAGTTTTCAGTAGAAAAGTGAAGCCATAGGTGGAATAAATAGACTCCACAACCTGATGTAGTTATGAAATGGGTCTGTATTGTCAGCACCTGGCACAAGCGAGATAGCTCTCCTGAAAACTTGTGCCTTAAGCCCTGGTTTGAGCCCAATCTTTTACTCACAAAGGTGCTCCATATAGATGGCATTGCTCAACCTTTTAATGCATATTCAACCCCTGGCCCCGCCTGTCCTTGCCTGGCATGATAATTAGATCCATGCCCTTCTGAGCATGCCTTGTTCATGGTGGGGGTCACATAGGAGTCTTTGGTGATCTCTGAGGCCGAAGATAGTGGTCATCCTTATGGCTGAACTTTTGAACTTTTCTCCTTTGTACGTGTGCTTTGGTCCCTTGGTGCTTATCTGAGTACGTCTGTCGGTCTTGATGAGCTTGGAGACAGAGGAGGCCCTTTATCTGGGTTTCTGCATCCTTGGTCTTCTCCCAGTATTGTTCTTTATGCAAGAAGCTTCTGATATTTGCATTTTTCTATTCTTTTTGTACTATGACAGATGTTTCTTAAGTAAAAGGTTAAAATTCAACACATAATTCTGCAAGCTAAAATTTAAATGCTTAATTCATATTGCTAACTCAAGGGAGCTCCAAAAATCTCTATTTCAAAAGCAACAAACCTTTGAAAAGTTAAACCTCAAGATAACTGTGATCCTCAGTCAATACCTCCTTCTTCCACTTGCTTAAAATCTCTTTGTCCTGGGCACTCACTATGGCCTTTTTTCCTGGAAGCTCTCTGGCTGTCTTGAATGCTTATGGAGTATAAGGTAATCCCTGATCTATTTTCAACTCTGCCCAGACAGAGACTGCTGGAAGGGAGGTAGGACTGGTACTGGGGACCCGGCAGCTTCTCCAGGAAGCAAAATTATTGAAATAATGTTAATGTGGACAAGGCATGCAAGTCCAGGTGGTGAGCTCAAATATGCAAGTACTTGCAGTTTCCCCTCAGCACTTGACAGTTAAGGGGTATGGTCTCTTCTTATTTCTGTCTCTTAATCCTCAATCCTCGCCACACTCCTTCAACATCTTTTGCATTGTGATCCTCCGTGTTTTCTCCCTCCCTTCCTCTTTCTGTGACTTTCTGTACACGACAGACAATCTGTCACACACTGTCAGCTTGCTCAGTCACCCGAGCAGTGATAATGATGGTGTAGAAATTGTAGGTGCACAGGAGGCAAAGGTGTCATGCTTCTGTGTGCCCTCTGCAGGCAAACCTGCTTCCCAAAGCTTCAGTCACGCTTGGAACAAAGGCTTGTCCCCACTGCTTTGTTGTGGTTTATGCATTGATGGAGCAACACTTCTGTCTCAGCCCGCTTAAGCCACTGCAAAGCTGGAATTGTTGCTTTAGCAGCAGATGTGCTGGCAGGGTTCTTACAGCCCCATAGTAAGAACTCTGCAGTTCTTCTAGAACAGGTTTGTGATCTTTGTGCAATAAAAACAATGCCTTCAACTGCTGCAGTGCAAGTCATGCACTCATGTAGATGCGTTTTCAGACACAGGTATTGCTATATATGCCTAGTGAGTGGCCTGCTGGGGAGCAGGGACAAACGAGGAAGGAAAGTGGGCTCATAAAACATGCTTCTGCTTCAAAAAAGAAGCTGTGACTTCCCTTCTCAGAGAAGGATATAAACTTTTTCTTCAAGGGAATAAACAAGTCTCTCTTTATGTCCTGATCTTTTATTAGTTTGAAATTGTTCAGAAAGGTTGTAAAATTTTTTTTTTTTTTTTTTTTTTTTTTTTTTTTTTTTTTTTGGTGTGGTGTCAGGTCTGCATTGCAAGCCTGTTCTCCCAGCAGTCAGGGCCCTGCACAGCTGCTGTGGGTGGGGCAGGTGCTCAGGTAATTACCAACAGCTGCTTGGTAATTACTGACAGCCAGGTGAGAAGTTGGCTTGTGCCTGGTTGAGGGCTTGAGGACTGTGCTGAGAGAAGAGATAGGGATTGGAGTGGGAAATACTATTTACACAAGCAGGTATAGGTGGATGTCTGGAGTGTAGGTGGGATTTAACTGGTTTAGGTACTGCATTTATGAACTGAACATTTAATTCTAAGATAGGACTATTTAGTTGCTACTCTAAATGCTGCATTTACTGGCATGGAATGCAGTTTCTTTGTATTTTGCTCTTAGAGTATCTCAACAACATTGAAGTCCAATTATAGTCTTCATAAGCACAAGTTAATATCTTCCTTTTTGTTGCAAACAGAAGCTGAAAGGGCCAACGGATCTTGCATTCAGTAATGTACACATTTTAAAAGAAGTGGCTCTCTCATGTTCCTCTGGCTAGCTGGTCTCTTCAGGCTAGACAAACATTTCTGGGAGCATTTCCTTGCTGCTCCAACATCTCTATGCCCTTGGAATCTGATGCTAATACTATATTTTTCTAAAATTATCTCTAGGCCCTTTCATTTTCTAATTTGCACCTGTCACCTAGGTGAAAAACCAGTCTGATAAGGTTTTATTTTTTGTAGGCCTCTCAAATTGCAGCCCATTGTATTTAGCTGCAAAATCCTAAATCATGCTATCAGGATACCTGAAATGGATGCTGGTAGAGAGTAAAAAAACAATGCCTGATACAGATGCTATCAACTATTTTTAGTTCCTGACAGTCCAGTATTGCCCTTACCCAAGGACTGTTCTTGTTTTTTTCTCTTTTTCTCAGCTCTCAGTTCTGTGAGGGCTGAGAAACAAAAATGCCAAGTAAGGGTATCCAGAGTAGATGGACATTATGAGAATTCGGGGCAATTTTGACCATGCACTGATCTGTAGGATTGCCCTCCTCCGGGAAAGATTCTAGTGGTGTGATTGCAATCATTTCTCCTGGTCAGTGTTTTTAGTGTTAACATAGCTACCCAGGCAGCCAGCCAGGTTTTATGACTCCCTTTGGAACTGAAAGAAAAAAAGAAGAAAAAGTGTCTGTGGTGTTTGCCTGCAGCAGTTCCACATGCTATTGGTGGCATGTAACAACTAGATTCCACACCTAGGAACTGCTTGTGGTGCAGTCTGAAGTGTGCTAGCTGTGAGAGCTGCTTCTGGAGAAAGGTGATTTCTATTACTGCTGTGTTAATTCTTCCTACAGAATGAGAACATCCCAACAACTTCCTAGTTGCTTCCAGACGTTTACATAAGGATTTGTATTTGTACCCCTGTTCTAGAATGTTTGAATTCTGTAGTCAAGCTACCCAAAAGGTCCAAGAGCTGTATCCAACCAAAGGTGTGTTTGGGTGGTGGTCTGGGACACAGAGTATTCTCCTCTGCAGTTAAAATTGGCCAAGTTTAAGCTTTTTAATTGACAGGCATTTTTAACTGGAAAAATAACAGTTTTTGGAAATACAGAGTTTTGAAATCCCCATATTACATAATCTAAACACGGAGCATATTTTACAAGCTCGCTTTGGGAACTGCTTGCAATTCAATGCTGCCTCTTGAGGTGTCTCAAGTTGTGGGTGTCCTAAAGAAGAAGAGAAATAGGAATTTACAAGAGAGGAAACAGAACTCCAGAACTTTTCACTACACCAGTCCAGTACTGAAGTGGCTGCTGTGAAAAATACAGCCAGCCCCATGAAACTTAGCAGTGTGAAGAAACTGCTGTACAGTTTCTTCACAGTTGAACTTCAGTGTGTCTGAGCCAGTGCTGCAGGCTCAAATGCTGGCAGCATTATCTCTGCACCCTGGGACACTTCCCAGTTCCTGTGCCTTGACACTGCTTTCCCATGGGGCTGGAGAAGGAGTTTGGCTCTATGAACTGCCTGGTGCTGTGAAACAGGTTCATTTTTGTCAGATGAGGTGATGGTGTGCACGTGTCCACATGTCTCCCTGCCTTAGTGCCCTTTGTGAGCTTCTTACTTGAGCTGGAATTTGTGGAGTGGTTAAAGCTTTCTGCCTTTTATTTCTTTGCTCCTATTCAGAGAAATGAGTTGTTGAAGTCTTTGAAATGTTCGGTTTTCCTCCTTATGCAAGATAGTGAGGAATGCCTTCTTTTCATCCCTTAGGTAATTCTTTGCTTTATTATTGCATGCAGTGAGATAGGATTAGTGTGGGTTACAAGCAGTAAGAGAATATCAAATAAGACAACAATAAGCACAAGAGCAAAAGATAAAAATAGTCTCAGGAATTAACCTAGTAGTTTGAGATTTCTATGAATATATAAAACACTTGCAACAACGCTTAAATCTCTTTTTCTTTCTGACAAAAAATGTGTTTTCAAGTATTTTGCATACAGGATTCCCCTGGGATGTAAGAACTTGAAGCATTTCAAGTCTGCAGCTTCAGGAATGAAATAAACTTTTGACTCAAGTTGTCAACCTGAATAAACTCTTAACTACCCCACAGCAATTGCAAGTTATAGCTAATAAGGATGGAATAAAAACACAATTGCCCTTTTTCCTCTTAGCATTTTCTGCCTGGTCCTGTAAAATTTGGTTTTTTGCCTTGTTCCTTAGTTTGCTTTCCAAACCATTCCATGTCCTCAGTAGATCTGGAGAACTGTCTCATGCGTAGATCTGAAGAATCAGTTTTGAATCTAGGAAATTAAAGGAAGAATCACACTTCATAAGCTTGGGCTTCTGGACTGGAAGCTTTAGATCATTCAAGTAGACATTGCTGAATGTTCAAGCTGGTCTGGCAGGCTCCTCTCTCTGAAAAGTGGGCAACTGAAACCTCTATGCTTGCACAGAAAGGCAAGTTATGGGATAGCTGGGAATTGGCTCTGGCCAGCTGGTGTCCCAGGTGTCATCTTTAATAGTTGTTTTCTTAGGTTATTAGTAACCAGGCCATTAGGCCAAGCACCTGTAGTGTTTGGTTGTTTTGTTGGTGGTTTTTTTTTTTTTTTTTTTAGTTTTTAAAAATTATTTGAGGGTTGGTCTGTTTGGTTTTGCTTCTGTTTGCTTCTTTTAGTTTTGGCTAGCTGCATTGGCAGGTGGCTGTGAGTGCACTGTAGTACCCCCAGCTGCTGCCCAGCTCTGCTCTATTATGTTTCTTTTTCTTAGCCAGGTCTCATAAGCCCTCAAAAGAAATATAATACACCCAAGGACAGCTAATCTATTACTCTGGAGGCATAAAATTAGCAGGATGACTTCTGCTGCAGTGTTAGAAACAAAAAGGTTGAATAAAAGGCATAATAACAAAGAGGAAAACTCGAGCCAGGTGCAGCAGTCCGCTCCTGGTAAAAACACCTCACAAAAGCACTTAGCTCTTTTCTTCTCTTCTTTTTCTCCCTGATGGATCAAGCGGCACTTTTTGGCTTCTATCCAATTAGATGTCCTCAAGTATTTGGTGAAGTCCCTGAGGTCCCATGAGGTGGCTTTTCACCTAATCCTTGAGAGAAACTTCTGGCCTTCTTTCCTTTTCTGGGGGACAAAGGCTAGGTTTGCCACTCTGCCATTAGGGTGCACACTCCTACAGACATGGCTCTCTTTTCTTTCTTGGTCTCTTACCCCTCTGGCACTCAAGGCCATACTTGCTATTGTAGTCATTAGGTACATGGTCCTGCCAGGATGGTTGACTAATTCAGGAACAAACAGCCTTGCTGCCATACCAGGGACACTGCTCTGGAAATGGGCAGAAAGAGAAACCATTTAATTTTTTTCACTTTAGAAATGTTCCATTGCAGCTTTATTTGCAGCAGAGTTACATTTACTGGACTGTCCAATAGAATTCCATGTGTCCAGAGCTAACTTTAATCACATAATTTAGGAGTGTCCAGCTGTAAATCTCACAGCCATGGGATCAAAAGTCCTTTCCACTTCTGGTTAAGTGGCTCTCCATTCCAGGTCTGGATGTACACCCAGTCTCCTGACTAGTGAGGACATTCTTGAACATTCAGGCTTGTTATTGAGACCAAAACAACAAACTTGCACTATCATCAAACTTTTTGATGATAAAAGCATTTTCTCCTAAGGGTTATGCTCTAGCAGCAGCATTTTGGCTTCCAGCCTCTGGTGGCAGACAAGGCTCAATAGCCAGGGCTGCCAGAAGGAGGCAGGGCAGGAGCAGTTTGCAAAGCTTCATTAAGAATCCAGGGAAACTGAGTCTCCATTTAATCCCCATTTTCTTTCCAGAGAGCCTCTGGAGATACTTCAATCCACCACCTTCTATCAACAACCATAACTTTTTGGAGGTGGTGCCAAGATTTTGTTTTCTCAGTTTTGATCCTTAAATGTTGAAGTAACTTACAATAACACAGAGGAAGGTCAACGGGCATCAACTGTTTCTCATGCATTGCATGGGGTTCTCTCCCCTGCAAGGGGTCCAAACTTGTCACATCACAGGTTGTTCCCCGGGCAAAAGACCAGGGATTTTCACCATGTGCTTCCTTCTCCAAAAGTTCTATTTCATTTCCCCAAATCCAATTCGCAAAACATTCTCCATTTCATTTTCTTTGGGATCATTTCTAATTTTCTCATGTAATTCTACCACTTCTGTTGCAGAACGAGGTATCACTGCCAGACACTGCATCCTGATAAGCCAATTCCTTTTTTATCAGCAGGAAGGGCTTGGGATGAGAAGGAGGGAAGAAGATTGGCTTTGCAGAGCCGAACCTCTCCTCCAGGGAGCAGAGGAAGGTGACATCACTTTTGGGGCATCCTGCCTCAGTATTTTGTAGGGGTGGGGAGAGTTTAGGGTTAGGGGCGGGGTTGGACTTTGAGGCACTAAAGCCCTCCCAAGGGCTGTGGGGCTGACCTTGCAGTCAGGAAGGCCTGGCTGTTCCTGGAGTCTGGAAAACACTGCTTCCAGACCTTCCCCAGCAGTGTTAAATTGCAACTCTAAAGCTCTTTGGCTTTGGAGGAGCGTGTTTCACTGGTTTCTCATGGTTTGGGGGCTGGCTTCATCCTGGCATTCAATTCCTGCTCTGGCCTGAGGCTGGCTATTGTTTCAGGCACAGCAATTTTCAGCTGATGCAGCTCTGTCCTGGTTTAGGGCAAGTTTGGGAGATAACCCCCAAAGGGGCTTCTCTACAAAAGCAGATTCAATTGCCCCTCCCCCCTCCAACCAGTTCGGGAGAAGATATCTCCTTGGAGAAAAGTGGAAAGAAACCTGTTTATTAAGCAATAGAAACCAAACAATATTAAACAATAAAACAATATTAAACAATCCAAGGAAAAGCAAACTCAGAACAGTCCCCTCCCCAGGTTGCAGCTCGGCTCACTCAGTCTTTGACCAGTCTCTGGTGCTGGAAACGCCGCGGCCCAGGCCCGGCCAGGGGCCACAGGTGGAGCTGCCGGTGCTCTTCTGGGTGTTCAGTCCAGAGCAGGCTTGAACAGGTCCAAGAAAAAAGGAAAAAATCACAATCCGGAGAACTTCTTTGCCTCAGCTAGCTAAAACTAACTAAAAGCAAGGAAAAGGGAAAAAAGGAGCTCTGTCCGGCTGTCTGTCCATCCGCAGACAGCACAGTCCAGGAGCAGGAATGTGGAGGAGTGAGAGCAGTCTGAAAACAAACTGCGCGCTTCTTCCCTCCCCTCTTCACTGTCTGGAAGAGAGACTTAAAGGTGTAAAACTTATTATTCGGTATAAACAGAACAAGACAATTGGGGATAAAAGCATCATATAGTCAACCCAGGACAAGCTCCTTTTCTAGCTGATGGGCACCATACAGCTCTGAGTCAATCCTCCATGCATATGGATACCAGGCATGGTCCTTTACTGGGAGTTTTTAATTTTCTTCTAAAAAAGTTCATGTTTTCTCCAGAAGAAACTGTGGATGGTGCTAATTTCTCTCCATCCCCATCTCTCTTTAGTGCTGGACAAGCTTTCTATGTAAGCTTTTAGCAAGTGTGTCAGTGGAGAGCAGTTCAGATCAGTTTCTGGGTGCAAATCCATTACTTTCCTGCCAGAAAAGAGCAGCTTTGACTGAAAATTTATTTCTCCTTTATTATGGCACGAGCACTTAATGCTGTATAAAAGGCTCAAGTCACCTCAAGAGTACCCTGCCTGCTGTGCCAATTAAAATGTAAGGCCCCAAAAATGTTGCTCTGTGGGACACTGTAAAAGGACTTAAACTTGTTCCTGTACTCTTGAGATAGAAAAGCAGGAAAAATACTGATGAGATGTTCTCAAGAGATTGGAACAACAAAAAACCCTTCACTGTCAACTTTCAAAAATCAGAGAACTTGAAAGGTAAAAAAATTAAACATAACAGAGAATATTTTACAAAGCATTAACTTAGCCCAATCAACCAAACAAAATGTGTTAATTGAGTTAGATTTAGATCATTAAGCCTGTTAAGATTTTAAATTACTCAAACATCTGAGAGCAGGGAAAAGGGAGAAGAAAGAGAAAGAGAGAATGACAGAAAGGAACCAACATAGCTATCACTCCTGGTTCCAGTGGTGTTCAGCTGATAGAAATTCCAAGAAGAGGTAGGGTCAAGACATGTGGTGGCCACATATCCCAAGGTAAATAGCCTTTGGCTCTCCTGGGGCCTTCCCCCACATGGGGCTCCCACTCACCTGGCCATTTAGGAGCTGGGTTAGGGGCTCCAGACACAGGTGTGGAGCATTGCCTCTGGTGTGCCAGGGATCAGTGGCCACTGCTGGGCTGGGATACAGGCCTGGGGGTGTGGGGCGTGCCGAGTGGGGCATCGCCTCACCAGAGCAAGCCTTGATCTGCCCCCTTCCCCACATACAAGCCCCTGAAAAGTGTTGAGCCAGCAATCTCCTCTAGTCTCTCACAACAAGGTGTCCAGGTTCCTGTGCTTCTTGGCTGTCAAGACTCCACAGATTTGTGTCTGGATACTAAGAAACTTGGACATTTATTCCTTGCAAAAGCGGCAGCATGAGGGTTGTTTATTCTTTCAAAGGCCTTCCCTCCATTCTATGTCCTCTTCTTGAGGTAGTCCTTGTAAAGCCTCTCCTCTCTCCCCTTCTTCATGAAAATGGAGGGGAACAACGGAAAAAAACAATAGATGAAAGACTGAAAATGTTAAAGTTAGAAATGTAGTGAGGAAAAAAAAACCACAGTGCACAAAAATAAGAAGAAACTTGTGCAAAAGGAGTAATGGCTTAAGCAACAAAGGTGAAGTGTCACATGGGGCCCCTGGAACAAAGACAGGATGGCAAGGGCTTACAGAATGGTTCTGATGGTAGATGGGGGCTGCTGGTGCTGCCTGGAGCAGCTGTGCACCTGCAGTGGCTGTTTCCTGCTCCCTCTCTGCAGCAGGGATGGTGGCAGTGGCGATGGTGATGGGTGTCTCTCTGTCCTTGCAGAGCTCTGTTTGGCACTGCCCCTGCCATCAGTCTGCCACGCTGGGCATGTGTGTGGGAATGAGATCTGCCGTTTTGCTGCCTCTTCCTACCACCCTGCTGGGCTCCACTTGGCTTGGCTGGACTCACTTGGGATCAGTGTCACCACTCTGGCTTGCCTTGTTCTGCTGGAGCAGAAAAACAGTCCCACATGCCACTCTGGCCCTGCTGGGTTCAGCTGTGTGTCAGAGCTGTCACTTCCGTGCCACCCATCTCAGCCCCATGTGCTAACAAATACTGTGGAAGGACAAAAATGGGGGAAAAAATGGTGGTGGTGCTTTGGTCGCAAGGTCTCCCTGTTAGAGTGAGTCAGACAGAATGATCCTCCTTGCATTTTCTGTCATGGCATTTCCCTGCTGAAATCCCACCCATGGCTATGATGTAAAATGTTTTGAATATAGACTGCTGAAAGATCCATGACCTTGTCTCTGTACCTAGGAGAAACTTCTAAATGTAATTAAAGTAGTGCTTCTCCTTGTTTGCTGCTTTCTAGAACGAAGGAAGGTCCAGCTGGAACAAGCCTTCTGGCTTTTGCTCAGCAGAAATAGTTGCCAAAGATCACTAATGTGGTTCCTCACATCCTGGTCCCTTCTCAGTGCTCAGCTTCTCAGTGTGGGCTCTAGGGGCTCAGTGTGTTTCTACTCTTACATGCCTTGAGCAACAGGTGATGGACTAGGAGGGCTTTTTGTGTTGCTTCGTAGCAGAGGAGAACTTTGCAGGCTTTTTTTTTGGCATTAGGTGTAGAGCAGGTCTGGTTCTATGCATGAATTCACAATCCAGCCTAGGGCGGCTGCTATTGTGATGTCAGCGGCCGCATCCCGGCGTTGTCAAGGCAAAGTTGCTGTGCCAAGGCCTGGAAGGGCTCAGTGTGCAGAGCAGCTCTGTGGCACGATCACTGCAGGCAAACCTGCTGATCGACGAGGTCTCTGCCAGCAGGACTCCGAGTATTTTTGTTTTTTCCCACAGGCGTTGTCTGGTGCAGACTGGAGCAGTGCTGCTCGAGCCATGGAGGGAGTGTGTGCTGCAGTTTGCACGGCTTTTTCCGTGGCTTATTCTGGGTACTTTCTCACCCACCTGGCACGTAAGTAGATGTTGCAGCATATGGAAACCAAAATGCCACAAAGAGGCCTTTGGTTGGGTAAAGCCGCTGTCAACAGCTCCAGCCAAGAAGGGGGTGTCTCTAGCCAGTGGGGAGTGGGCAGCATTTGTAATGTGGCCTGCAGGGATTCTACTCCTCACATGGCACAGCCTGTGGCTATGGAGTTTAGAGTCTCCTCAGTTTGCTGGCTCAAGGAAGACAACTTCTAAGATAGGAAGAGTTGGAGAGCTTGTCAGGAGTCCTTGTAAAAGCTGTGCACTGCTCTCCAGGACTGAGGGAAAGTCCCTCAGTTCAAGTCTTTTTGTCTGCATTCCCTCATCCCAGCATGTGCCTGTGGACCTTGACACTTCCTGCACACTAAAAGAGCCATTTGTTCTGTGATGAAGTCACAGAATCAGCTTGGAAAAGGCCTCTGAGATAGACATTTCAGAGGAGTTCTTGTATGCTCCCGAACCCTAGAGCTGTTCCTGTGCTGTGTCACGATAGAACTGCCACCCTGGCTAAGGGGCACTTGGGTGGAGCTTTTCTGGGGAATGGTTTTCAGTGAGCTCATGGCAATTGCTGCATGCAATCTCTTGAGAAAACTGAAGCACAGGAAAGGGAGGAGCTGTAGCTCCTGCTGGGTGGGGTGGGGCAGAAGCAATGATTGTTACAGAACCACTGGGCCTTTCTGAGTCTCAAGTTTCTATGGGTTGAGTGGCCACAGAGGACAGAAGGTAGATACCAGGCAATATTTTGTGCTGTTGACTTGCTTGCTGTGTGACACAGGGGTTGCAGATGGAGTGGTGTAGTGAAAGCAGAATGCTCTGTCTTTGGGTTGACTTTTTGTGGGCTTGCCCAGCACAGGCAGTTTTCTTACAGCATCTGATTGTTTTTTTCCCTTGTGTGTTGCAGGTCACATCACCCGTGCCTGGAGAGAATCCGGTCTTTGGGTGAGTGGGAAAGGAGCCTCTGGCTTTGGTAGCATTTGACAATTGTGGAGCAAGGTGTGAGCTGGGCCTGTTGCAGTCCAGTGCCAGCCTGGTTGGATGAATGAAACTACAGTCCAGACCCTTTGCAGCAAGAGCAGCAGCAGGAGGTGGAGCCC
This sequence comes from Passer domesticus, assembly GCF_036417665.1. Classification (NCBI taxonomy): domain Eukaryota; kingdom Metazoa; phylum Chordata; class Aves; order Passeriformes; family Passeridae; genus Passer; species Passer domesticus. Next base: position 172,243 of record NW_026989908.1, on the reverse strand, counting down.
AGGCTGTTTTCTCCAGTTTCTTTTCAGAGCTTTTAAGCAGCTGGAAGTGGGGTTGCTTGGTGCTTTAAGCCATGACAGAATTTCCCCTGCACAAGAGAGCGCAGTCCCCTCTAATTGTCCCATTTTATTTGAGCTGGAACAACTTAGAATCCCATTTCTCTGCAGATGATTTTTCCTTAGTGCATCTGGGTCTAGAGCTGAATATAAAGAAGGTCACTTGTCCCTCACACTGCTCTCTGTCTGCAGAGCCCAACACCAACCTCGGAGGATCCTCTGGCTGCGTGTCTTCCTGCAGAAGAGGCCAAAGAAGAGGAAGATGCTCCCCAAACTGTGCCTGCTGCCACTGCAGGGCCTGAGCATCCAGCATCAGTAAGTGGCAGCTCTGGGTCGTGCTGTGCCTGGAGCAAAGTATAGCTGCAAATTTCTGATCAGACAACACCTCCTGTGCCTGGCTGAAGATGCTGGGGGCCGGAATCTTTCCAGCCCTTCCCGCAGTCAGTGGGGCCTGGAAAAGGGGAGTGGAACTTGGATTGTTTAGGCAGCAGGTTCCTACTGTTCTGAAAGGGGCTGTGAATTTGTCTTAGCAAGAGACAAGAGGTAGCATTAGGATGTCTTTGGATGCTCCTGGGGTACAAGTGAGGCCCTTGGTGGCCAGTGGCTGTGCAGGCTCCCTGTCCCCTGTGAGGAGAGCAGTGCAAAGATGCAGTTCACAAGCTTGCAGGACATGAGGAGGCACTGTCCCCAGCAGGGACCTGGCCCTCCCCACAGAGCAGCTAAAGTCAGTAGCTAAAGGAAGAGCTGAGCAGCAGCAGGGCCTGTAGCTGAATATAGGTAAGGTGGTGAATGACAGGTTCTTCCTGTCCCTCATGCTGCTGTCTGTCCACAGAGCACAAGGGCAGCGTCAGCACCTGCTCTGGCTGCCTCTGTACCCGAGGAAGAGGCTGAAGAGGAGGAAGGTGCCAATGAACCTGGCCCTGCTGTCAGCCCACAGCCGGAGCAAACAACACCAGTAAGTGCCCGCTTTGGGTAGCAGCGTCTTTGGTGTTATTTTGTCCGTCATGTAAAAGCAGCCTTTGGATTTTGTGCCTTGAGCTGTTGAAGCGGGCTGCACAGGCTGAGAGGTGAAGAGCCCTGGGTGTGGCCAGCAGCATCTTCCTAGGGGCTTGCATTTGAAATGGGATGGGAGGGGCATCTCTGCCAGGCACATTTGTGACCCAAATTCATTTCTTGTCCCAGAGCTCCATCGAATCTGTCCTGGCACCTGCACGAGCTGCAGCTGAAGGCTCGGGAGAAGGCTCCAGTGCCCAGGCTGGAAGCTCAAGCACGAGCAGCTCGTGCACCTGGAGCACGACCAGCTCGTCTGACAGCAGAGAGCAGCAGCGAGAGAGGACAGAGGACAAGTGCCTGGCCATGCTGAGTAGGTCCTTTGTGATCCTTGTGTGCCAGAGCAGTGCCTTGTGTGCGCGTGTGTCAGCATGAGCTGTCCCACCTCCTGCTCCTGCTCAGCTGAGTGCCAGGTCCTGAGGCCTCCTCCACACAGGCCCTGTTGTTGTGCTCTGAGGTGGTGAGGGATCAGCGGGGTGTTGCTCCTGCCTCTGAGAGCAGCTCGGCCTGGTTTGGCTTTGCCTGAGCTTCCCTGTAGGCAAAAGACCAGGCAGAGATTGTTTCTGGCTGAGCAGGAGGCTGTGACCTCGCGGATGAGTAGGCCTCAAGGAGCTCCTGTGGGGCCCAGCTGCTGTGGGCATGGCCAAGGTCATCTTCAGCACTCAGTCTGTCCTAAAGGCTGAGGGACCTCATTCCTGAGGCAATCACAGTAGCTTATAACATGAGCTGCTGCTCCTGAAAGGCTGAAGGGCATTGTTTAGGCAAAGTCCTGCTTAAAGCTGGAGATCTGGGCTCTGCTGGAAGCACTTTGCAATATTCTTCCTCTTCTGGAGAGCGCAGCTGATGGTAAAAATTGATTCCAGAACCCAAGATGCCTTTGATGTTTGCAAGGATGAAAGCTTGTGTTGAATGTTGCAGAGTGTTCATTGCCAAGAGCAGGAATGTTTTGTTTTTCCTGCTGCCCTTAATGTTTATAGACAACAATCACTTCTCTTGGTTAGAGTTTTCTGATCCCTGTCTCCTCTGACTATTTCTCCATGTGCTTAGATTGCAGTTTAGACTATTAGTTTTGTGCTGGCTATCTGTGCTGCAGGGCTGCTTGTCTTGCTGCTGCTGTTTTTGAGGTGGTGCTGGTGCGGTGGTGTTGTTGTTTCCCGACTGACTGAGTTGAAAGGGCCCAGTGTCCCGGAGAGCGGGGCTGCCTTTGTGACCTGCTGCAGGGTGGGATCTCTTTTGAAGTGAGCATCTTTCCTTGGGATTTTTACAGAGATGCTGGTGAGCGAGGGAGATCCTGAGGCTAAATACACAGAAGTGGAAACTCTTGGCAAAGGGTGAGTGCAGCCACAGTTCCTTCTTCAAAGGGAGGGGCAGTGTGTTTTGCTGGTGTCCCATCTCCCCAGAGTGACATCAGGCAAGCTCCAAAGCTGTTCATACACTGGGTTAAGAAGATGCCAGGTGATCTCTCAGTGCTGGCCAGCATTTATAGCTGTTGTCCAAAGGCACAGCAGAGGCACCTGGATGCTGGCAATGTCTTGTCTGTGGTAAAGAGCAGCACTTGGCAGATCTCCTGTCCCTCAAGTGTGTTTGCACCTGTTTGCCGCTTTTCGTAGGAGAAATAATTTTTGAGTGTCTTGAAACAGTACAGAATATGTGGGAATGAAAGGAGGAGAAACCTCATTGCCTCAAAGGTCAAGTTAGCAGCTGACAGCTGTCTGGGAACAGCTCTCAGTAACATTTCTTTCCAGTATTTTGCTGAAAACAAGATTCAGTGGTCAGGATGACCACCACCTAGTGTAGAAGCCAAAAGCAGAAATGAAAGCAGCAGCCCTCTTTTGTGGCTGAGATGGCAAAAGACAAAGATTCAGGGGAATGCCCAGTGCCAATGCACTCTAGAGGAAAAGGCATCATCTGCCTGATGGCAGACCCCTCGTGGATCCTGTGGGGTTTAGGCCTTTGCTGCAAAGAATCCACCAAGCTGTTCCCTTTGAAAGCCAGCTCTGCTGACTGTAGATGGGATTGACTTGCAGCATTTTCTCTGGGTAAGCTGTCCTGATTCAGGGCGAATTTGGCAGGAAACCTCCAGAAAGCAAATCCACGTGGCCACTGCCCCCAGCTGATTAGGGAAAATTTCCTCGGACAGAAGTGGAAAGAAGTTGTTTGTTTAACAGGCAAAGCACTCCCCAGCATACAAAAAGAACAATCATGGATGACAAAACTCATTTCCTGCTCTGAAGAGATGGCAAGTTCAGAAAGTCTCTCCTGGGGGTTGTCACTTTGTTTTTTGTCCCTCCAGTGCTGGGAAAGGCTGCAGAGTAGGCCCTGGTGGGCTACAAAGTGTGAGCTCTCAGTGTTTTGCCGGGTCCCAGTCTGGAGCAGGTTCGAATGGTTCCAAGAAAAGGGAAAGAAAAACAGTAAAGGGAAAATTCAGACTGCCTTAGCTAGCTAAACTAACTATCTAACTAAAAAGCAAAAGGAGTGTGGTGTTCAGCCCTGTCTGTGCCCAGACAACAACACTGGAGTTCTGTGTTCCAGCAGACTGCGGGGGAGAGTGCAGCTGATAACAAAACTCTGTGCTCCCTCTTCTCCCGGCCCCTACTGTCTGATCCAGTCTTGGAGGCACAGAATATAACATCCAGCATAAACAGAACAGGTGACTGGGGGTACAAGCATCATAACGTCACCCCAGAACAGAAGCCAAATGTACAAGAAGTCACCAGAAGAGTAGAGTCCTTCCAGTCAGTGGTTGGTGCACTGACGAGAAGCAGCTGCCAATGGCTCTGGACCCAGAACACAGCTGCCTAAAGATCCTGTGTTTTGAGGACTTGTCCATTTGTGTGCAGCAATGGAAGGCTTTGCCTGCTCTGGCTGTGGCTGGACACTGTTTTCCTTGCAAGCTGGAAAAGGGATCTGTGTCTGCTTGAGTTTGGCAGACAGACTCCAAGGAGAGGTGTAAGGAGACCCAACCAGCAAATTCCTGGAAGAATCAGACACATGCACAGCTAGAAAAAGAGAAAAGGGAGAAAAAACCCAGAGAAGAATCTGTGGTGTTCCATTTACTGTTTTCCCCAGGACTTTTTTCCTGTTGGGCTGCAGTGTTTTGCACTTGCAGGGACTAAAGGATTTCTTTCTCCACTGCTGTTTTGTTTCTAGGGGTTTTGGCACTGTGTGCATGGCAGTGGAGACTGCCACAGGAGAAGAGGTAAGCCTCAAGCAGCGCCGCAGCTTCTGCAGCTCTCGAGTGCCCTCCCCTCTGCTGTGAGCTGTGGCTGAGCTTTGGCTCGCCAGCAGAGCTTTGCTGCAAAGGCAAATGGAGTGCAGAGCAGTGTCTGCCTGCCAAATACAGTGGGGACAGATTTTGTCCTTCTCAGCTGCCCCAGGGGATGCAAGGAGGCCAAGCGGTATCGTTCAGAGGAGGACACAGGGCTGGGTCTAAGTGCCCAGGTGGTGTCTCAGAGCATGGCACTGCTCTTTGGGGCTGCAGCATTCCTGAATTCTCATTTCAGGCTGTTAGCCAATACATGGGAATGGTGCTGGTAGTTCTGCAGCCACCTGCAGTGCTGCCCTTGGGATCTGTGCTTAGAGAGAGAGGTGTGCAAGGAGTCTGTCAAGGGCCTAAGCCCTGCTCAGAGCCTGGTGTACATCCCTAGAGGATCAAGGCATGGCTTATTTCTTTTTACAGTCAGGCAGTAATTGCTAATATTAGTGGTGTGAAGTAAAGTATTTTAGTGGAATAAAATGCAAATTCCTGAAGTGAGGAAGTGCTAGGATTGTCTTTTTTGGAGGTGTCCTTAATGATGTTTTCATCATCACAGCATTTTTTCTGTGAAATATGTAGGGTTGTGTTTCTTATGGGGAATAACCCTCATGATTTTCATAGGACACCATTTTATCTGTCATGTCTGTAAGAGTTTGCTTTGTAGTTGTGCAATGGAGAATGCCAGTGGTTGCTGGAGTAATGATCAAGCCCCCTAGAAGTGCCCAAGGTTTCCCAGCAGTTCTGCTCCATCTTTACCAGCACAAAAATGGCTTCCTGCTTGCAAGAGGTGTGTCAATGACAATGGGATTGATAAAGTAAGGCCCTGGGGGAAGACTGTGGGCACAGTGAGTGTTGTTAGAGCTTTGATGTGGAGAGCTTAGACCATGTTTCTCCCAGGTTTACAGGGCAAAGGATATCTGTCTCTCTGTCCTGGGAGGTGCCCAAGCACGGGGTCTGATGTCCAGTCACAAGGCAGTTTGGCCCAGCCCAGCTGGGGCTGCTGTCATCCCATAATCACTGTCTCCATCTTCCCCTTGTGGACCTGTGCCACAGACTTCTTTGGTTCATGGCTTTCCATGTTGTTTTAGGTGGCCATCAAGAAAATTAGTCTCCTGCAGGAGAGCAGCAGCGAACTGTGCCTGAATGAAATCCAGGTCATGCGTGGCAGTAAGAATGCCAACCTTGTGAACTTTGTAGATAGGTGAGTGGTTCTGCTGTCCTGCCATGAAAGGTCATTCTCATCCTGCAAGCCAGAGGTTCAACCACTACTTTGGGCGCTGGCAAAAGAGGATGGAGCTGTTAATTGCTGTTTCTGGGCTGATTTACAGCGTCTTGGGAGGAGATTGTATTGGGGCTGCATTCATCTTTCCTGGCATACCTAGTGTGAAGGACGCTTTCAAAGACAGGACTTGGCCCTGTCTTACTGAGCCAACAGCCTCCAAGTTCCTGTTCTCTCTCCACATTGTTTTGTTGGGTTTGGGGGTTGATTTTTCCCCTGGGTCTGAAGTGCTGACAAAGCACTGTCTATTGTATTTCCCTTGGCCTGTTGCATTGGTGTGGATACCAAGCAGTCTTTTAAACTGCACAGAGTTCAAGTCCTGCAGAGCGTAGTGAATGACTACTCACTTCCTCCTGTGTTCCTCTGAGAGAGACACAGAAACAAGAATCCATCAGGTTGTGTGTGTGTTCATCTCCAGGCTGTGGTTTGCTCCTTTCAGCTACCTGGTGGACGAGGAACTCTGGCTGGTGATGGAATACATGGACGGAGGTTCTTTACACGATGTCATCAGGGAGACTCGCATGGCAGAAGGAGAGATAGCAGCTGTCTCTCGGGAGGTAAGGGATGTCACTTGTGCTTCCCATGGCTTGGTCGGAATGGTCCTTCCAAATGGGTGATAAGGACAGGAGAGGAGAGATTTCATCTTCCAAGCCTTTCTCTTATGTCCTTGGCAGTAGCAAGAGCATCAGAAGTGCCTGCCAGTGTCCCTGCCCTTCTTCTAGTGTGTTTGTCTTTGCCTCTCTAAACACTTGCCTGGAGCCTGTGTGTGCTGCATTCCTTCCCTGTAAGGGCAAAGGCACTGGTGGTGCAAAGTGAAGCAAGGGGCAAAGACAAAGAGATACTGACAGGAGTCTCCCAGAGCTCAGCCTCAAAGGAGAGCCTTGCACCCAAAGTGGTGTTTGCAAAGGCATCCACTGCTGTCTGGCTGGAGAGAGCACAGCCACTGCAGCGGGGCTCCTTCAGCCTGTGTTTGCAGGGCACTGGCCAGAGGAACAATTGCCCTTTCTCTTTCAGAAGCAAACACACCCTCACTTAGAAAGGCACTGCTGTTCTCGTGGTGGAGCAGCAGGCTCTTGCCCTTGCCAGCAGCCTGTCCTGCCATGGCTCACCATCTCCCAGGAAGTCAGTGTTGCAGATGTGCCACTTCCCTGCTTGTGGGATGAAATCCACTTAGGCTTGTGTTTCTTTTTCCTCTCTCAGTGCCTGCAAGGCCTGGATTTCCTGCACTCCAATCAAGTGATCCACCGAGATATCAAAAGCCACAACATTCTCCTGGGCTTGGATGGATCAGTCAAGTTGGGTGGGTGTTGCTGGCCAGGCTCAGCCGTGGCAGGCTGCGGTGTGGGGCTGCCTTTGGGTGGCTCCAGTTCCCTGCAGTGGGACCTGTAACAGTGCAGGCTGCCCTGCTGCAAGCACAGAGCACAGCCACAAGGTGCAGGGAGGTGTTAATGGGAAGAAGGGCCCAGGAGTGGCTTTGGGTTGTGTGTGTCCCTTCCCAAGCAAGGCAGTTACGGTCTAATAGCTTCAGGGGACTAAAAGCCACTGCCTGAAACTGGGGGCTTTTGCTAATTGGCCAATTCCGTATTTCCTTGGCTGCAGGCCTGAGGAATGGCCCCTTTACAGCTGGGTTCCACACTGCCGTCTTGGACATTGGTCCAGTGGGGATTTCTTTTGTTTGCTTTCCTAAGTCACGCTGGCTTGATCAGAGTGGTTTTTCCTCCTCAGCTGATTTTGGCCTTGCTGCTCAGCTTACTGCTGAGCAGAGCAAACGGAGATCAGCTGTTGGAACGACTTACTGGATGGCGCCAGAAATTTTCACCAGGAAGCCCTACGGCCCCAAAGTGGACATCTGGTCCTTTGGCATCGTGGGGATCGAGATGGTGGAAGGAGCGCCTCCGTACCTGATGAAAACCTCCCGCACGGTACGCTGCAGCTGCTCTCAGACACTGCTGTCACCCCAACAAAATCTGCTCCCATTCTTCTGCCTGGGAAGCTTGCCAACAACTGAAAATGATAGGTCCCAGGCTGCACACTCTCTTGTGCTTCTTGGCCATATCATCCCCTTGCCATTTTTGTGCATGGACAGCACCTAAAAATCAGGATGCCTTTTGCTTGGCAGAAGCTTTGCCTAAGGGAGCAGTGAGCAGTGCTGAGCTGCATTTTATGGAATAATCCTTGGAAATAGTAGAGTTAGACCAAGTCCTTCTTTTAAAACGCCTGTAGAGGTGGTGTCAGTGCTCAGAGAAGGAAAGCTTTTGCTGATGGAGCTGCTGCTAATTCCATTATCCAGTGAAATCAGGGGTCAAGGCAAGAGCCTTTGCATACTGGACTGGCTATGGCTGCCTCTGGCTTTGGGTTGTTTTAGTAGGGCTAGGAAAGGTATCTGCCACCCTGTGGCAGGGAGTAAAGTGCCACTGGAGAGTGGAGCTTGTCCAATGGGCTCTGTGTGAGCAGTTTGGGATGCGAAGGAGACAGGTAGAGTGTGGCATTTCCTTCTTCTCTAGGTTCAACAGCTGATAAGCACCGGGGCCCCCCCGAAGCTGCAGAAGCCCAGGCAACAGTCGGCGTGGCTGCGAGACTTTCTGCACTGCTGCCTGGAGAGGGACGAGGACAGGCGCTGGTCTGCCCAGGAACTTCTGCAGGTAAAAGGCAAAGTGGCTGCAGGTCCTGGATGTGGAGAGAGAGGTGCACAGAATGCCCTCCTTTCAGTATCTTTCTGGTAGCCAGAGAAAGCCTGCTTCAGGCTGTGGGGAAAGTAGAAGTTCATTGCTTCTTTTTCTCTTTGGGCAGCATCCATTTGTAACATCAGCCAAGCCAGCCTACACCCTGACGCCTCTGATCATGGCCACGCAGCAGTTCATGGCCGACAGAAGATTCTACCCCTGGAGGAGGCCTTTGTTGCTGTTTGTAGTTGTAGTTTGTAGTTTGTAGTCTGTAGTTTGTAGTTTGTAGTTTGTTTTGAGCGATAGTCAGAATAAATACTATAATAAATAAACCCTTTGCTGTGTTGGAAGCTTCCCTTTGTTCTCACCCTGTGAATAAGCTCTAAATTTGCTTCTGAATGGTCAGGTGTTTCTCCTGTGTGGCAAGACCCATGGATGGGGTTTGTGGCACGGTTTGTTTGTGAGCAAAGGTTTTCTTCCTTCCTTGCCTCCAGGCCACAGCCTCTTGTGGAGATACAGGCTTGCAGCTGTGACTAGAGGAGCAGGGCAGGACAGAATGGAGCAGAGCAGTGGTGTCACTGCTGGGGATGCTGCTGTGCCTGTGGTTGTGTTGCAGCTCTTGGGAAAGGTTGGGAGCGTCTGTGTTGCTGTGGGCAGAGGGGGAGGGAGCCGGGCTTCTCCACAGGCTCAGGCGCAGGTGAGTGTCCAGTGGGAAGGCAAGTTCTGCCACGGGAACTGATGCCAACACAAGGGAGTTCTACACATACTTGCATTGGTGGAGTAATTTCATGCTTTGCTCCAAGGAGCTGACAAGAAGTCTGAAAATTTGCTGAATGTGGTAAAAAGATACAGCTTTGGCAATTTGAACAAAAATAGGGTGTTTATTTAAAGGGGAAAAACAAAGGGGAGGTAAGGAAAAAGAAGAAAGGAAAGAAAGAAAAAAGGATAAAGCCCCAGGCCCAAGGATTGAGGAAACCTCTAGCCGAACTGGCGTCTGGCCCCAAGGCCAGAACCCAAGGGCATTGCAGTGAATGCACTTAGTCTGCCCTCAAATCTGGAAAAAGGTCTCTAAAAAGAGATATTGACCAAAATCTGCAGTGTGGGGTCCCCTGCTGTAGCTAAGTCACAGTCCCAGTCACAGTAAAAGACAGCAAAGGCAGCTCTTCAGGCCAGGCTGCCCCTTTGATGTTCTCAGTTCCCTCAGTCTGTACTTGCAGTTCTGCCCCCATAGTCTCTGGTGATTGGTGCTAGTAGATGATGAGGTAAGATCTTCTTTCCCAGAGTGTGCTGTCACTGGGGTGGGATGATCTCTCTGAGGTTTTTGATGGGAAGCTCTCTCATTAGTACGCACAGTTGCTATGGCATCAAGTTCAACCTGAAGTGGGTTAGAAATTGTCTGTAAAATGCTGCGTGCTGTTGGTGAAAGGAAACTGCACTGGGGCATTTGAAAGTATAAGGCTACTAAAAAGAGATAATTAAATTTACAAATAATGTAATTAGGTTAAGAACAAAGGATTATAAAAATAATATGGTTCTTACTTTGCTACCTATTTTAACAGGACTGTTAAACATTCAGTTGGGATCTACTGAATAGCTAGTATAACTTGATAATGATTTTATATTATTTACTTCATTAATTTGAACACTTTTATTTGATCAAACTAGTAACTTTAAACAGTTATAAATGCAAAAGCTAATTAATAGTTACAAATATAAACCAGACACAAATGCAAAAGCCATGTAAGGGATTTTATAAATGACAGTTCCTCCCTCTTTCTCTTATATTAGTCATTGGCTTTTGCATTTACATAAATGTAAAAGTTCTTTGTTAATAGAGTTTAGTTGTTTAGAATTAATCTAAACTTGCTGGGCCTTTTTACCCGTTTTCCTATCACTTTTGACTGGATTGAGATTTATGATTTTCTTGACAGTAGGCATAGAATGTTGGCTCGTTTGAAGATTTTGACTAGCGAACATGCTTTGTACTACTGAGGTAATTAGATGAATGAAACATGGGATTAAGCAGGGGAGAAAGAGAACGCTAAGTAAGGAAACTCCAAAAATAATTAAGGCTTTCTTCCACCACTCCCCAGAGAACCTATTTTTCCAGTATTCAGATGTATTGAGGGAAAACCATTTCTGGACTAGAACCCTTCTGATGTTTTGGGTAATTTTAGTAATAGTTTCACCATGGTCATCAATATGCAGGCAACAGTCTGATGTATTGAACTTGCCGCATATTCCACCCTCTTTGGCTAATAAATAATCTAGGGCTAAAGAGTTTTGATATACAGTTGTTTTCATTTGCTTCTGTTGGGCGTTGAAAACATCAATTGCACTCTTGGCCTGATTAGATATGACTTGAATCAGGGCTTGTAGTCTAACATTGCAATTTAGCATGTAAATGGGAGTTTGATAGCCCCAGCTCCCGTCCTGAGCCCAAGTGGCAGGTCCGTAAGTTTCTAAAATTCTCTCTGGTGGCCACTCTTCCTCGCCCCATTGTTGCATTCCCCCTATTTCACATCTTTTTTGTCTCTTTAATTTATCATCTAGGGGAACTCCGAGCTGGTTTCCAGCTGCTTCTGATAGTAGAAAGGGACTAGGTCATATTGCTCCTAAGGTACAATTGCCACACCAGTGAGAAGGGAGTTTAGAATATGCTCTTTGCCCACAATTCCAGTATAAACCTTGGGGGGCCTCCCAAAAATGTGAAAGCGTGATAAAAGTGGAGGTCCAATACTTAGAAACTTGGGGTAATACTGAATAAAGGCTGACTTTTAGGGTCCCAGCACTGATAAAGTTGTTCATTGGGATGTAATATGCAGTTCTTGTTTCTGATTTTCTTCTTTGACCAAAAGGTATCTGGTTCGTTCAGTATCCACCACGTCTTGTTATCCTCAGTTAGTAAATATCTTTTACAGGTAGTTTCTACAACTTCCTCAATATATCTTTTTCCTTTTCTCCAGATACATTCTTCTCCAAGAACTGTGTCCTTCAATAGCCAATTGTCTTGATCTCTTGGAGTTTGGGAGGGGAAATAATTTAGTTTAAGTAATTTGAGGGGTCCAGTACTGACTCCTTGCTGAGGCCAGGCTTCTGATTTGAAGGTGCCTCCACAAACCCAACAATTGGTTATATTTCGATTTTTACTAATTTGTTCTGCTAAAACAATAAATAAGTTTTTATCAGTAGCTAATGGATTGTCCCCCTTTTGTTTCCCCCTTTCAGTTATTACAATTTCTCGAATCAAATCAACATCATAAGTTTTCCTTTTTAACAAATCCTTTTTCGTTATATAATTAAATTTGACATATAGCCAAATCTCTTGATCAGGGCACTCTCCATTCCTTTTCTGGTTTGCATTTCCAGTATCTCTACCAATCCACTGTTTTTTGCCTGATTGTCAGTATCTACTCAGTGTCATCGTATTATAACAAAAGGTATTTACATAAGTATGTGCCTGGAATGAGTGTTTTATGAGGTAGGAGTTTCCTTTGGTCAGGTACACTGTATGTTAGCATTGGTGGCAGCAGACGCAGGCTCTGACAAGAGGGATCTACTGGATCCAGAGGGAGAGTATGAGGAGTAGGGCGCACCTTCCCTTCCCTCGCTCAGGGGTCAGTGGGAAGATTGAAGTGCCGTGGTACTGTCTGATAGGTGGTGCAGACCTTTCAAGCTCTCTGTTTTTTCTCCTGGGTTCGAACCCCTTGGTTGTCATGGGAGTGTACCTGGATGCAGGAAGGGACCTAAATGCAGGAACGTCCTGCCTGGAACTGGCCTTGGTTCTATTCATGTTGTTTCTCCTAAGGAAATTTAAAAAAAAAAAAAAAAAAGACATAGTTATTGGAGAGGAAAGGTCATTCCTCAGGGAAATGATACTCTTCACTGGTGGAGAAATGGAATTGAAAATCTGTAATAACTTGTTAAATAGTAACTACAACATCCATTAGATTCTCTGCTGTAAAGCAGTGAGAGAATAACAATTGATATAATAATTTCAGGAATAACACCGGGGAGGACTGTTGTAGAGAGTAGTTCATGGAGGTTTCTCGTCATCTTGCGGTGGTGTTACTGGACCTTTTTTTCCTCGGCTGACGGAAGTGCACCCTTTTTCCTGTGCTCGGATGGCTGTCTCTGTGGTCAATTGAACTTGGAAAGGACCTTCCCCTGATGGAGTCAGGGATTGTTCCTTCCAGCATTTAATAAGTACCTAGTCTCCGGGGCAGATCTTATGTAAATAGAAGTCTAAATGAATGTTCTGGGGTACAAGACCTCTCTGCTTTAAGTCTTTTAGATTCTGGGCAATCTTTTGAATATACCTTTGCACATTTCTATTTCCTCACTCTTTGGCAGTTACTTGATGTGGGGTGGCTAAATAGGGAAGCCCGTATAACATTTCATATGGGGAACAACTTAAGTCAGCTCTGGGTTGGCTCTGGATTCTGAGAAGGGCAAGGGGTAGGCACTTTATCCAAGTCGACCTCATTTCTAACATCAGTTTGGTCCAGGTTGTTCTAATAGTCTGATTCATGCGTTCTACCCTTCCCAAACTTTGAGGGTGCCAGAGGTATGTAATTTCCAAGTTATTCCAAATTGTTGAGCCAACTGTTGCAATATTAATGATGTAAAATGGGTACCTTGGTCTGAATCAATGTAATTTATAATTCCATATCTTGGGACTATCTGTTCTAGGATTACCTTACTTACTGTTTGAGGAGTGGCATTAACAGTTGGAAATGCTTCAACCCCATTGGTAAGGTGATCTACAATCACTAGGAAATACTTCCATCTTTGGACATGGGGCATTTCTGTGAAATCAAATTGAATACTTTGGAAGGGTCTAATTGCAATTTCAATTCTTCCAGGTCTCGTTCTCCTCGTTAATTTTCTATTGACTTTTTGGCAAATTATACAACCTATGGTAATTTGATTAGCTAATTCATCAATTCCCCGACATCCAAAATTTTGAAGAAAGTGACCTGCTAAAGCTTTAGATCCCCAGTGTGTGGATTGGTGGAGGTTCTGTAAAATTTCTCGAGTGAGCTCTTTATTTAACATTTGGTGGCCATCAGGAAGATGCCACCGTCCCTCAGAATCTTCCTTTCCACCTAGTGATATGAGTTTCTGTTTTTCATTGTCTTTAAAAACAGGGATGGGAAGAGTGTTTTCCAGTGTACTCTCGGGTGTGTCTCTTGGATAAAATCTGTATACTTTTACTTCCCCCTCAAAAGCAGCCTCCTTTGCAGCATGGTCTGCTAGGATGTTTCCTCTGGTTTCTCCAGAGATCCCTTTTGATGACCTGGAACACGTACCATTGCAATTTCTTTTGGTAACTTAAGTGCCTCTAATTTTTAATATAAGTTCTTTGTCTAAAATGTCTTTGCCCTTAGATCTGAGAAACCCTCTTTCAGCCCAGCTTTTCCCGAACATGTGGACTACTCCATATGCATATTTAGAGTCAGTATAAATGGTTCCAATAGCTCTGTCTAGTCTGTGCAATGCTTTTTCCAAAGCATCTAATTCACATACCTGGGTAGACCAGGAAGGTGGTAGTTTTCCTTTTCTAACCTGTACAGTTGTTTTCCATCTCTGATGGAGTATCCAGAGCACCTCTTTCCATTTACTACTCTAGATGATCCGTTGATGAACAGGATTTCTCCTTCATCTAATGGGCTCTCTAGGAGGTCTTCTTGAATTTTTGTTTGCGGGTTTATAAAAACTATGCAGTTGTGCATGAGATCTTGTTTTTGGGGATTCCACATAGGAACTGTGCGGGATTGGTGTGGGTGGTTGTTTTCAGGGTTACATTTGTGGAATGGATGAGGGTGCTCCCATATTGTATAATATGAGAGTCTGTTAGCCATTCGGCTGCTCGTTGTTTAAGAATGGTTTGGATGGAGTGTGGTGTGTATTCTATCAGATTTCTCTCAAATGTAAGTTTTTGCCTGGCTGTTACTAGGATGGCTGCTGCAGCGATTGATTGGATGCATGTTTGCCATCCTTGGGACACAGGGACCATCAATATGGACAAGTAGGCTACAGGTTTATGGAATCCTGACCACTCTTGGGCCAAGACCCCGTAAGTAATTCCTATATAGGTTTAATATATAGGTGAAAATCTTCTTCTAGTGAAGGAAGAAAGAGAACTGGGGTCTGAATCATGTTTTGCTTTAAATTGTCTAAGTTTTTATTATCCACTTGGGTCCAATTAATAGGTTCTGATGTAGTTAATTTTTCATATAAAATTGTGACACTTTGTGTGTATTAATCAATCCATATTCTACAATACCTCCTTAAGCCTAATAATTGTCTAACCTCGCTCTTTTTTTGGGGAGGTTGTAAATTTAAAATTCCTTCTATCCTTTCAGTACTCAGTTTTCTGGTACCATGACATGTGTGAAATATTTTACTTCTGGTTTAACAAATTGTAATTTGGATTTAGATATCTTAGTCCATTCTCTCCTAGAAGGTTCAGTAATTGAATGGTGCCTAATTTTACAGTGGATTCTTGCTCTCTGGAGAGTAGTATGTCATCTACATACTGTGTTACTTGTATTCCTGAGGGTGGAGAAAAGGAAATGAACAGGCTCTCCAAGGCCTGACCAAAGAGTGTGGGAGACTCCATGTACCCTTGCAGCCGCCAGGTCCAGGTGAGCTGCTGTTTCCTTCCAGTGTCTGGATCTTCCCAGGTGAAGGCAAACAGGTGTCTAGAAGGAGAATCTACAGGGCATGACCAAAATGCATCCTTCAGGTCAGTTACTGAGAACCAAGAGTGCGTAGTTGATAACTTAACAAGGTGTAAGGGTTTTGTACTAACGGGCACACAGCTCACACTCTTTTATTTACTTCACGTAGGTCTTGAACTAGCCTGTAGCCATTGTCAGGCTTTTTAATAGCAAGAATGGGGTGTTGTATGGGGAAGTACATGGCTCTAGTATATTATCATGTCACAGGTCAGTTATTATGGGTTTTAGCCCATACCTTTTGGTCTTTGTAAGGGGGTGCTGGGGTACTTTTGCTGGTTTAATGCCTGGAAGGAGATTAATTAGAATGGGCGTAAAGTTCATTTTATCCCGGCTACCTGTTCGGGCCTACACTGTGGGAATAATCAGTTGTTCATCTTGTGTGGATAAAGTAAACAATTTGACCTTCATTCTTCCTTCTTGTGGAACTACTCGAACTTTCAAAGGTATCTGGAGATCCCGGCCAAGTAAGTTGTTACCTGCTGGAGGTAGAAAAACAAATCTCCCTTTTTGGTTAGTCCATTACCCTTTATAGTGACATTCTTAATGATGGGAATGGGTAAGGATTCCCCTTTAGCAGCACAAATATTGAAAGTGTCTTTGCTTATGGCACATCCATTTGGTTTTTCAGTTACACAAGTTGTCTCTGCTTCTGTGTCTACTAAAAATTCCATTAATTGTTCTAGGGGTCCTATCCTTGATTTTATCAAGGGCTCTTGAAGATGGTTTTTGTGCCCCTAGAAGAAGAGCCCCTGACCCCCTCAGTTCTCTGAGGGTTGATTCTCCACTTAGAGAATCTCTTAAGTCCCTCAATGTCTTAAAACAGCAGGATTGCATATGGTCTTCTTTCTTACAATAAAAGCAAATAGGTTTCTTTAATTGAATATTCTCCCCATCCTGCCTAATTGGTTTAGGAATTTGGACAGCAGCCATCATCTTAGCTTTAGTCTTCATTTTCTCTTCATTTCACCTGGCATAAACTTACTGTGCTTCAGCTAATAACTCATCTAAACTCATTTCTGGCCATCCATCTAATTTCTCTAATTTCTGTTCTATGTCAGGCCAAGAATGTAACAAAAAGTGGACCTAGAACATTGTCTTCCCTTCTTCACTATCTAAATCTCTTTCTAAATATAACTGGATATTAGTCTTTAAGCGAGTTATACAGTCAGTTGGGCTCTCATCTTTTTCTTGTTCATCACCAAAGGCTTTCTTCAAGTTATTAACTCTGAGGACTGCCTCTTTTATTCCCCTTACAATTCGGGTTCTGTATTCTGCTATACTTTTTCTTCCCTCATCTGAGTTAGGGTTCCATTCTGGATCTGTTAATGTTAACTTCTTCTCTCCAGTTGTTCCTAAATTATGTTCTCTGTCCCATATATTGATCCCTGCAGTCTAAATAACTTTCCTCTTCTCTGGAGAGAAAAGGGTTTGCATTATTAAATTTCATTTTCCCCAAGGGTAAATCCTAGGGCCTAAGAACTGGTAAACTTTTTCTGACAAACTACTGGGTCACTGAATGATATCTCCATTTCCTTTTTAAAATGCCTCACTTCTGAAGAGGTGAGGGGTGCATTTCCATGTCCTATTCCACCTTGAGCACCCCCCATTGGGACCTCTCTGAGGGGTGGCACCTTTGTTTTATCTTTACTGGAGCAGGAGGAATATTTTTGTACCGCCAGGGTTCTCCTTTGAGTGAAGAAGCCTAGACCTTCTTGATTGGATGGAACTTCCTGCATGGCTGAATTTGTAATTTGCCTGGAGGAGGATGATAGATTATACGTTTCTTCTGATGTCCACCTGTACTTTCAACTTCTTCAGCCCTCTCAGTTACATGACTCGTTGAAGCCTCC
Organism: Passer domesticus; assembly: GCF_036417665.1. NCBI lineage: Eukaryota > Metazoa > Chordata > Aves > Passeriformes > Passeridae > Passer > Passer domesticus. Next base: position 155,345 of record NW_026989908.1, on the reverse strand, counting down.
AATGACTCAGCTGCAGTTGCAGCTGGTTCGTTAGGAGGTGCAGTAGGGGGCAGGAAATTTAATGGGTCCCACCTTGGTTGATTGGTTTTCCTTTTTGTGTCTTTATCATTGATCGTTACAGAGAGAATTTGGTATGTTTTATCTGTTTCTACTTCCTTTTCGATGTTCCAATATTTAAACCAGACCTCCACATACTGCAATCCAAGTCTGCATTTAATTTATTTTGGACATAATTGTAAAGTACTTTGCAAATCCACAACCTGGTAGACCCATGCTTCAGCCAGCACAGACCTTGTTTTAATTTCTTCTTTGGCCATTCAAACATGCAATGCACAATCTTGAGCCGTGGGTCTTTATCTTTAGTAAGTTGATGTCCTTCCCATTGTTTTAACATGGTTCCCAAGGGATTCTCAGGGAAGATTCTGTATTTCTGTAATTGCTTGTTGTTCTTCCTATGCTTTTGTCCCATCCTGATATTACGGGGGGGAAAAATTAATAAATATTTAATTAACCAAGGTGAGTATAATTATTTGAATAGAGATGCTGTGTTACAATGTTAAAAACAAAAAGAAACCTTGGGAATTAAAAAGAAATGAAAACTAAACCACTCAATATGGCTGTTGTCCATCTGTGGGAAAAGGTATGATCCCTCCCTGTGGGTATGATCCTGTGTGGGTGGATCATTGGGCCTTTCCAAAAGACAAATTAGAAGCACTCCACGCCCTAGTGTGAGAACAATTATTAAAAGGACACATTGTACCATCAACTAGCCCCTGACCCATGTCATTGTTATAAAAAACCTGGCAAAGACAGATGGAGGTTATTACAAGACTTTTGGAAAGTAAATGATGTTTTAGAAGACATGGGCCCCTTGCAACCAGGCCTCTCCTCACCTTCTATGCTTCCCAGGAACTGGCAGCTCCCAATCCTTGATAACAAAGACTTTATTCAACATCCCTCTCCATCCCGCACTCCCAAATTCACATTTTCCATACCAATCATCAACTGTCAAGAACCCTTTAAAAGATATCATTAGGTCACATTGCCACAGGGAATGAAAACTTCCCCTGTTTTATGTCAAATGTTTGTGGCTGGGGTTCTATCTCCAATCAGGAAAGCCTTCCCTGAAGCTATAATTCGGCATTATATGGATGACATTTTAATTTGCTCCCAAGACAAGACTTACCTTAACACAGTAATCAGAAAGACTATGACAGCAGTTGAAGATGCAGGTTTTGATATGACTGCTGAAAAACCCAGTAGACCTCCCCATGGAAATACCTTGAATTCCTTATCAGTGAGCCAGCCATTATTCCCCAAAGTATCTCCATCAAAGATAAGGCTCAAACGCTAAGGGACATGCAACAGTTGTGTGGCTCCATCACCTGGATCTGACCACTGCTTGGACTCACGAGAGAAGAGCTGTCCCCTTTGTTCAGCCTACTGAAGGGGAGCCATGACCTGACTTCCCAGCACATCTTAACTCCCGATGCCCACGACGCGCTGCGAAAGGTAGCACCTGCTATCTCATCTCGAAAAGCACACCACGTTGACTGCTCTCTAACCTCCCAGTTTGCTATTCTTGGTAAATCCCCACATTTCCAGGCACTACTTTTTCAGTGGGACCCGTCTTCTACAGAAAAATTGTAGAATGGGTATTTTTGCCATACCAAAAATACTATTACAATCCCTCAAGACCTTTTAGCTCAGTTAATCATTAAAGGCAGGAACCACCTCCGAACCCCTGCAGCGTGTGACCCAACATACATTTATCTAGCATTTCAGCTACACAAATTAGAATCCCTATTACAGACAAATGAACACCTTCAGTTTGCTTTAGACAACTATCCCAGACAAGTCTCTATTCATTATCCAAAACACAAGCTACTAAAAGAAACATTCCATCTAGTCCCAAATTCTCTAAAAGGTAAGATTCCTCTTAGAGCCCTCACAGTTTTTACAGATGGCACTGGAAAATCACACAAATCGGTTATCACTTGGAAGGATCCAAACACTCAGAAGTGGGAGTCAGATGTTCAAGTCATTGAAGGACCCCCCCAAATTCCAGAGTTGGCTGCAGATGTCAGGGCATTTTAAAAATTCCAACAACCTTTTAATCTAGTAACTGATTTGGCCTATATTGCCAGGACAGCTAAAAGGGCAGAACACTCCATGCTAAAAGAAGGGTCTAATCAACAATTATTTTGCTTGCTCTCTGAGTTAGTATGGCTTGTCTCCCACTGAGAGAAACCATTTCATATAATGCACGTCAGGTCACAAGTGGATCTTCCTGGTCCCATTGTAGAGGGCAATCGGAAAGCAGATTTTCTAGCCGTGACTGGTAACACCAATCACAGTACCATGCACTGGGAAAGGCACAGCAGATGCTGCCCAAGGCTTCATTATGCTGCTGCCCTGAAATACGGAATTCTGGAGCACAACTTTGACCCAACAAAGCAGCACCACCACCAAAATGGGCTTTGACTCTCTACAAATCAGTTTTTCAAGGGCTGGCACCCTCAGATTCCAATCAGACCCTTCATTCCCCACTGCTTGCTAACATCAGCCATCCGGGCTGCCTTCATGGAGATGCTGCCAAATTTTAGAGATCTTTTGTAGCACCGCAGCGTATCCCCAAAAAGGAGCTGCCGCTGCTATGGCACCTTTAATACTTTCCTTAGCAGCAAAGAACAATTTGCTTCACAGAGAGAGACAGAGAGAGGGAGAGAGAGAGATTATTTTGGGTAGCAGAAAATGGGTAATCATGTGTCTTCACTAGTGTGATTGAATGTAAAAGCCATGCCCAGACATGTGGGGAGGAAAACCAGAGATAAATAGATGTTAGGCAGAGAGGTAGAAATCAGACATGTAGAACTAGAGATAGCCACGTGTTTATCCCACCCCCTTAGAGCTGTAGTGAAGGGGAGTATTTTCCTCCAACCTCCATGGTTGGCAGCCTGCCGCAGCCCACTGCCATATCCAGCCCTTTTCTCAGCTCCGCGGGGTTTGGAAGAATTTGCTTAGGCCAATAGATTTTTGGGGTGGATGCTGTGAATTCCAGCTTTCTGAGAGGACGGAAGCACTGATAAGGATTCTTTGATTTCCAGACTGTGGGCAAACGGAAGAGGAGGAAAAGCCCTCCCAGGAAGGAGACAGGGGAGACAGGGAAGAGAAGCCGCAAGCGGGCTGGCAGCGCGGAGTGTCCCTGCTGCCAACCGCGCCAGCCGCCCCAGCCGGCGGGAGGCCCCTTTCCGTGCGGGCAGTGCCAACGGTGCGCAAGCTCCTCCTCCTTCTGCTCCCAGCTGCCCCTTTGGCCTAAAGCACACTGACCCTTTCCAAAGGCACCACAGGGCAAGCTGAGGCCACTTGCAGGATCGCCCCTGGCAGCCCTGCTCAAGCTTACAGCCCACTTGAAACCCTAATAGCTTCGTTCAAACCCAGCATTCCCAGTGAAACCTTGCCATGCCCCAACAAGACACAGTTCATACAAGCAGGAACACATGCATCAAAGCTTGCTTTGATGCTGCTGATCCAATTAAACCTAGGATCAAGCAAAAGGAGGAAGACATTTCAAAGAGTTGAAACCAGAAAGATCAGAGTCATGGTGCTGATCGATTTACAAATGTGTCACAGCCTGACAAGACAAAAATTCATTCAAAAATGGAGATCCCGACACTTGTATGCACTTCATACACACTTGAGCTCGGTGTGTATGGAGTTAACAATGGATGGTTTGTTTCCTGTCTTCCAGGGAGTTTGAAACCATCAAGGAGAGGAACAAGCACAGGAGAAGACATCGCCCACGCAAGGATGCACAGCCTCTCCCCAAGAAGAAAAGGCCAAATTAGCCCTGCATTTGCCCCAGGCTAGCAAGAGTTAGGGATCGAGAGGACTAGATAGAAATAATACTGTTTTTCAAGTTTTTAGAATTGTTTGTTCTTCTATTATTTTACGTGATAGGAATCTCTCTGTTTATTAGTTAAGATACAATAGCATTATTAAAGATGTTTAGTAGTGTTAGATTTATTAGTAAATGTAAGAAGTTTGGTGTTTGCTATGCTTCAACTTTTCACATTTTGTCTTTGTTGAGACACGATCTGTGTTTATCATTAAACCAAAGTTTGTTCCATTTTGCCTTTTTGTCTGTATGAAATCCCTGAGGCAGTGTTCGTTACATTTCCTTGGTGTTGCACGCACGGCATTTGCCCTGAGAGAGCAATGGGGGCACATGAGTCCCCCCCAGGCCCAGCCCCTGGCTCAGCTGGCAGCACTTCCAGAGGCGTGTCCCCATTACTGCCAATGAAATCATGGTGGAGCTTCCTCCTTTGATTCCTGAACATCTCAGCTGGGAGTGGCTGGGGAGGCTTTGCTGAATTCAATGCATTGGATCTAAAGGAGTGCTCTTGTCTCACTGTACTTGCTGGGATAAAAGTAGGGGCTTGAGGCCTTTTTGTTACCCAGCAACATAACTTTGTTTCGTTTTGGGGTACAGATGGACTTGAGCACCCTGGAGGACATTGCTAACCTCTCTGATTCTAGAAAAGAAATATCCACATGCACCACAAAGACACCAGGAGTTCAGATTCAGTTTCTCTTTAAAGGACCAGTCTCTGAGCCTCCAGTAATGTCCTCAGCTAAAGCAGAGCGGCTGTGAACCTGATCCTCTCACTTCTCACAGCTTTGGTATTTGTGCCAAAGAAGAATCCAAGTCACTCTTTTACCGAGCCTAGCAAATGGCTCTGCCTAGCAAGGCTTTGGCAGCAGGGGCCATGGAGGATGGCGAGGGGGCGAGGCAGGGGGGAATGGCCAGGCTGCTTCTGGGAAGTGACCAAAGCTTGCCCTTGCCTGCTGGAGCCAGTGCAGGTGGGATCTGGAGCCTACAAAGTATCTGCCTTGCAGTGGGCCTCATTCCAGATGTTTTCCCAGCAGGTGGCTGGCGTGGGTGTAACATGCAGGCTGGGAAGGAAGCAAGATTTGCTTTTGCTTAAACCTTAGGCAGGAAAGCAGTACAAGTGGCTGGGTTTTGCCATATCTGGCACCTAAGTATTCAAACAAAGGTGAAGGCCATTAGTGTGGAAAAGAAATTCTCTTGGTGTTCCTTCCTTAAAGGAGTGCCAGAGTAGTAGTGATGAACATTTTCCCTTCTTCAAGGGAGCTGGAAAAGAGACCTAGAAATTCTGCATGACGTGTTGACTGCAGCAATGCTGGTGCACTGCCCCAGTGTGTGTGTCCCCATCAGCTCTCCTGAGAAACATCCCGTTTCTCCAAGTTTCAGGGAAGGAGTGTTGAGGTGAGAGACCAGCTCAGCAGGCCAAAGGAGGGAAAACATCAAGTGACATTATTGGGCACCAGAAAATTGAGAAAGGGGGGAGGGTGAATGCTGCCACTTGGAGAGAAAGCTTTGCACTTGGTTCTGCATGGAACGATTTGCAAGCTCTAGCTCCTCTCAAAGCCAGAGGAGAGCCAGTCCTCCTGGTTCTGCAGTGCAGGAAATGTGGAATGGGCGCTTGGACAGAGCCAGCCTCCCGTGCTGTTGGAACCCAGGACATCTCTCTGGATGCCCTGGATGTCTCAAAGCCCTTACAGGAGCTCAGAGACCCTGGCAGGAAGGCAAAGACCCGTGGAAATTCAATCTTAATTCATGGAGCAAATTGCCAACCTTATATGAAGAATTACAGGTCACAAAATTTAAGTAGCAATCACAGGGTGAAGGGGAAAATTTTGGAGCACTGTACAGGGGGGTTTTGAACCTTGTACAGGGGGGTTTGGAATTCTGTATGTGGGGATCAGAGGTTCCAAGATGGAGGGATTTGGGCATGCCCTGTCCTTCTTCTTTCTTCTCCCTGGCATCCATGTTCAGGATGATATTTGCTACATCTAATCAGACCATGCTTGTGCAACAGAAAAACAGGGGAAGTGTGGAGGATTTTGTGGACAGTTAGCTAGCTGACAAAGGTCACACTGACATAATAGCGTTAGTTAAGGAAGAAGGAGACAGGTATAGCAGCCAGCAGTCAGTGTCTAAATAAGGCAGGGGCACTGTGCCCTTGGTGCAACATCAGGATGGGGGAGAGGATTGTTAGTTAGAAATATGAAGGAAAGATGAGAACAGCTGCAACATAGTAGCCACAAGAATGCTAAGGTAGGCGTAGTTAGCTGATAAGTAACTAACCAATAATGAGCTTGTCTTTTGCAATATGTATTAGCCTCATTAACACCAATATAAATGTGTGTGCCTATCAATAAAGTTCCGAGATTTGCTGATCACTCATATTGAGTGCCGCATTTCTTCTTCCGATCTCAACAATTTAGGCTGAAAAAGACTTCTGAGATCAGGATATTTTGCAGCTTCTAATGGAACAGCTCATGGGATCAGGTTGTGAAGCTGATGCATTTCTCAAAAATAATTTTAATTAAGCTGTTTGAATTTTGGATCAAAAAATCTATTTGGAAAACTGAAGGAAATGCAGTTTTGGCTTCCTGGATTTGGTGGGGGAATGTGTGGGCAGCAGTGTCTCTTGTGTCAATCAGTGCTCATTTAGTGTGTGAGTACAGGTGGGTCAGAACTTGCTTCCTCTGGCACCCAACACACAGAAAGCTCACAACACCCTTCTGCCCCAACAGCTCACTGATTTGAAGTTTACAGCTCCTCTCTTTAAATTTAATTTTAAAATTTAAATATCTTGAAATGTATTGGCCAATGTAATAAAATTTCAGCAGTAGCCATGCATGAGTGCAAGAAAGAACTCCCAAAAGAACTCAGGGAAACTTTAAAGTTAGCCACACAAAACTGAAAAATAAAAAATTCAAGCAATGCTTACTACAAATTCTCTTGTTTTGCTACTAGTAATTTAGAGACTCATTTGCTATTTTCTAAAATATATGAGAAACTACACAAGTAAGGGCTTTGCAAAATGGAAGTTCTGCCAAAGCATAAACAGTTGTGTATTTATATCCCTGTGTGTCTGCAAAACTGGGGAGTCAGGATTATCATGCCTGTTTCAAGCAGATATAAAACTTACCCTGAGTTCTTAGTCAATATCTGGACCTCTGTATGTGTTGACAGTGGATATAAGAAGTGCTGATGATCATGCAGAGGAATAAAGTTGTTCTAAATTGGGGTTAGAAATGACTCCTTCCCACCCCCTTTCAGTGTTTGATATCAAAAAAGAATCTGGTAGAAGATCTCTTTGCTCATTCTGCCCCAACAAACCACAAGAAGAGAAGCTGTTTTTAACTAGATGGCATATTTAGTAGTTGTCTTGCCAAAAATTGGTTTTCCTTTCAAACTGGAAATAGTTTTTTGTTCTGAAATAATGATCTTTATTATCTGCATCATTCTTTTTTTCTCTGAAGCTGGTCCCTTCTTCGTGGAAGTTTATTTTTGTAAGGCTTTTCCAGATTTAGGAACTGCATTTGATGACTGATAGGATTTTTTTTTTCCTTTGCTTTCTGCCAGGTAGCAGCAGCTGTATACTTGGTAATTAACTTACCATGCTTTTGCTTAACCACTGTGCTTTGACTGTATTCTGGCTGAGGAGGGAAAATGCTGCATTTTTCTCCTGTTTGTTTTTTGTGTTCAGTCTATAAAAGCCAGTTTTACCAAGCCCTTGAAACAGCCAGAATATTTAAATAGAGCATCAAAGTAAAAGGAGGGCTGTAGAACTGCTGTCAATAATTCTTTTTTTCCCCCCCCCCGCTCTGTGTTCACTTTCTCTGAACATGGTCATTCTGGACAGTATTGTAAGAGCACAGAGGCAACAAAAAGCCAATGGTTACTATCATTTCAGTGAATGGAGCCAGTTTTACTTGGCTGAAGGTATTTTCTAATTCCTGTCCTCTTGCCTAACATTCATGAAAGGCCTTTCTGAACGCATTAAAGTCCTGACTGTTTTCATATAACATTTGATTTCTTTTACCTATAAAAGCACAAGGACCATCTCTGATGTTTTTAAGTACATCCTTATGCCCAGGGTTTTATTGCCACTGTGGTTGACTTACATCTGTGGAGAAGCACAACCACTTTCCTTATGCTTTGTCCAGAGAAGCTGTGGCTACCCCTGGATCCCTGGCAGTGTCCAAGGCCAGTTTGGATGGGGCTTGGAGCAACCTGGGACAGTGGAAGGTGTCCCTTCCATGACAGGGGTGGCATGGGATGGGCTTTAAGGTCCCCCTAACCCAGTCCCTGGTTCTGTAATTCAGTGACAAACAACACCTGTAACCATGGGCAGAGTTGGATACACTTGAACTTCAGCAAACAAAGCAGCAGCCACAGCTTCCTCATGCTTTGCTATGGCAAATTAATTGGAATTGAGGAGGAAGTGATTAGATGACGTTTGCAGGAAGCTGCAATATGTCTGTGGAAATCTAGTGGATGGTGGTGAGGATGAACCTGTGTTATGATTAAATAGACACTTGAAAATGTGCAAGTTTGCTGCTATTTCATTAAATGAGCATCTGTTGCAACTTTGTTATTTTAAAGCTCATTACAGTGTTTAAATTTGATTTTTTTTTTTTTTGTCCATATGTGGCTTCTTATGTTGTGAGATTGTAATGTCTTTTGTGTGAAACTTCCTGTGTCCTGCCCCAATACTTTGTCAGATCTGTGACAGCCGATTTGGTAGCTGTGAACAGCTGTGAACCCAACTGAAATTCCTGTCACTTGAGGGGCTCAGGAGGAAGAATACTCAGCAACAGCCTCCCCTCCACCAGGATGAAGCACCTGCACAAACGTCAGCCAAGGAGAAATTGCAAGAGATGGCCTTTGCAGTATCTGACACATTTGCTTTTGCTTAGTGTTTAATATTGAAGCCTGAAATGGGTAGAAGAGGTTCTGCAGAGCATAGGGGCTGACAGCAGCATCCCCAGGTGGGTCTGTGCATTTTGGCAGAGTCAAGCTCCAGCAGCAGGGGGGCTCCCCGAGCAGACAGCAAAGGAAAGGTGGCTTTGCTGCACATTCTCCAGCTGGAAGCAGAGGGAAGAAGGGAAGGGAGTCCCTGAATTCTGGAAGGCTTGTGGCTGGAAGGGACCCTGCCCATCGTTCCATCCAGGGTTAAGATGCCATGAGGGAGAGGTGTCTGTCCCTCAGTGAAGGCACAAATGAGACCATAGGAGAACAAAACCAGATTTTGTTTGACATGGATTTTATTCAACAAGAAATGGGAGTTAGGGAGCTAGAAATAGGAAAGAGGTCTTGGAGAGCGAGAGCTGAAAAGATGATCAGGTGGAAGTAGATACTTTTTGAAGTCCTCTCCTGCCTTCTGAGATTCTAGAAGATGTGCGGGTGTATATTTTTATTTAATATTCTTATTACTATTCCTTCTTCTTCTTTCCCTTCTTTCTTCTTCCCCTTCTTCTTAAATGCTGCTACTTTTTTTTCTTCTTGTACATCTTCTTTATAATATTCTTCTTATTCTCATTCTAATTAATCTTATTCACTTCTTATGCTTACTATAATTCTTATGTTTTAATATTCTTATATTAATTACTATTTTTTCATCTTCATCTTCTTATTCCTATTCTCATTCTTCTTATTAAACTTATTATTCTTATCCTGTTCCTTTGTCTTCCTCTTATCTACTACTACTACTTCTTCTTCATCTTCTTATCCCTATTTTTTTTTTTTTTTTACTACTACTATTTATTAAACTCTTAAACTATTTCTTAAATGGGAATAATGGTATCAGTCCAAGTCCTGCAGTCACATCCATGGAGCAACACCTCTCATCTGTGCCATTCTTCAGGGATACAATCCCAAAAGACCAGCATGGAGTCCTTTCAGGGTGAGAGGAAATGGCCATTGATTTCCAGGGGAGGTTCCGATTCAATATCTGAAGCAATTTTTCTCTGACAGAGGGGCATTGGAAGAAGCTGCCCAGGGAGGCGGAGGAGTCACTGTCTCTGAGGCGTTGAAGAGTTGTGCAGATGTGGCCCTTGGGGACGTGGTTTTGTGGCGATGGTGGTGCTGCCACACTGCCAGTGGCCCTGGGTGACCGTCAGGGTCTCTTCCCACCTTGATCACTCTGTGGGATTCACTGCTGAGCGCCCTGGCTCCAGTCGTGTCCCACGCGTGCTGTGTGGGGCTGGCCACTGTGGTGACTGTGGGTGTTGGGGAGATGCCCCCAGGCCGCTCCAGGGCTGCCGTGGCAGTCGAGGCTGCGGGGCCATGTCCAGGGCTCCCTGGGCCCCGGGCCGGCCGCCATCTGCAGGCCCGGGCTGGGCAGGCGCGGGCGCTACTCCTGCGGCTGCGGCGCCAGGCAGCGGCAGCGGAACAGCGCCCGCAGCGCCCGCAGCGCCCGCCTGAGGCGGCCGGGCCGCTTGCTGAGGGCAGCCGGCTGCTGCCTGGGGGCCTGCGCTCCCGGCTGGGGAGCTGAGGCCTCGAGAGGGCTGAGCGGGGCAGGCTCCGGGCTCTGCAGCCCTGCCTCGGAGCCCTGCTGGCCCTCGGAGGCTTCGCTGTACAGGGAGGGAAGCGAGGCGCACGGTGACTCCGGTGCCTGGCTCTCAACCCAGGCCTCCAGAGGGAGGGGCACTGGCAGCTCGTCTGCCTCAGAAGCTGACAGCCTTTGGGCGCTGCCTTCTGCTTCGTACGGCTCGAGGACGCTGACTTCGTCCCAGTCGTCCTCGTAGTCCTCCCTCAGGAAGGGAGTGGGCCTGAAGCTAAAGTTGCTCATGCTTTCATGGCTGTCCTGGGTGAGGTCTGCGCCGCTGCTGTTGTCTTCCTCCGTGGAAACGTCTTGGAGGGCTTTGAGCTCTGGCTCGCTACAGTCTTCCCACTCGGAAGAGCTGCTGACCTCTCCTTGGGACAGCTCTGGCTCTGCCTCACCTTGATATTCTTGGGAAAGCTCAGTCTGGGGGTAGTATTCCCAGTCTTCATCATCCCCAGCTGAGGTCCAGTCCTCACGGTACAGCTCTTGCTGTGCCCTGTCTCCCCAGGCCACCCTCACAGCCCCCTCCCACTGGTGCAACTCTTGGGGACTCCCAGCTCTGCGTGGCGACGCTGCCTTCGCTGCCATTACTTGTACCAACTGGTACAATTCACAGCCTGTCGCTCCTTCCCAAAGGCGATACTCTTGAGCCCCAGTGTCTCCCCACTTGTCATCTGTGTCAGGTTTGTTCTCATCTTCCATGATGACAAAGGGCTTCTCCTCCTCCTCAGTGCCTGACTGTGGCCAGGCTGAGGCACCCACTGCCCCCACCAGGTGCCCGCTGAGGGCCTGGTCTTGCCCCCAGCTGGGCAGGGTGCTGGGTGACGGGAAGCAGTTGAGGTTTGTCTTGTTCGCTTCCATCTCTGCAGTCCTGTAGCATGGACAGATCCCGGGAGCCACTTCCTTCTGCAAGAGTGGCTCTCACGGGACTGGGCACCCCAGGGCTCTGCACCCCTTATATACCCCCAGCTATGGTGGGGCCCTCTGATGTCACAATGGTCTGTGGGCACCATCATGTCCTGCATCATCAAGGGCCCTCTGATGTCAAAAAGGTCTGTGGGCACCGTCATGTCCCGCATCATCAAGGGCCCTCTGATGTCACAATGGTCTGTGGGCACTGTCATGTCCTACATCATCAAGGGCCCTCTGATGTCACAAAGGTCTGTGGGCACCGTTATGTTCAGCATCATCAAGGGCCCTCTGATGTCACAATGGTCTGTGGGCACCGTCATGTCCCACATCATCAAGGGCCCTGTGTCACAAAGGGCCACACCCTGCACCCCATCTACAGCAGAGCCCACTGGAAACTGCATGGAGGAGCCCCCGGACTTGGGCACTTGTAGTCCTTGGTGTGCCCAGGCCCCTCCCGCAGTCCCACAGTGTGCCCACTGTGCCATGGTCCCACTTGACAGCCTGACGTGCCCCCTGCAGAGCCCTGGCTTTGGAGAGTGGGCTACTCTGGGCACCAGCCATTGGCCAGATGGAGACAGCCAGGGACTTGTGGGCAGTGGCTCCATGTGCAGCTGCAGGCTGGGGATGGGGGGTGTCCCTCAGGGCTCTGCCTTGGCCCTGGGGCTCTTTTGTGGCTTCCCCAATGGCACAGGCAGTGGATCAATCTCCCCCTCAGCACATTTGCAGGGGATGGGGGAGCTGAGATGGGCAGGGGCACCATGGCAGGATATGGCCATGCACAGGAACCTGGACAAGCTTGAGAAGTGGGAGACAACCTCATCTGACAGCTTCATGAGGTCCCACAAGGCCAAGTGCCAGGTGCTGCACCTGGCCCGGAGCAATTCCTGAGTCCCGGATTCATCCGGGGCAGAAGAGACCTTCAGATGTGTCCGTTTGGTGCCGCCTCCCTGGCTGCTCCCAGCACCTCCAGAACTAGCACTTGGCTGGGTTTGGGCCTTTCCCATGCCTACTTCCCGCAGGGCTGGCCAGAGGGGAGCACCCCCAGCCTGTGCCTCTGCCCCCCAGCCCCTGTGGGCTGCTGTGGGTGGGAATGCTCCAGAGGGGAATGTCCTTGCAGCAGAAGTGCCAGAGAGAGCCCAGAGCCAAAGAGTCTCTCTCCTGTAGGCACTGCTTCTTCATTGCATTGAAATATTTCCAGTGCTGGAGTGGGCTAATGGGTGTTCCTCGTCCCACCCAAAAAGAAGCTGATGGTTGGCTATTATTTGAGAATTTCTCTCAAGTTGAGCCTGGCAGGGGGTTATTTACAGGGAGAAGCTGCTACAATAAATACCCTGATGCCTCCCCCAGGGTCTGTGTGTTTCAACACTCTTGGCCTTTGCAAATGTAATAATCACAGAACTGAGGTCATTTGATATTACAGAAAGGTTAAAAAACTATGCATGGGAAGGTCATGACAAAAATTTCTAACTAACAAAAACTGGTTTGTCCTGCAGCCTTGAACTCATGTCCTTATACCCTTCCCAAAAGAAAACCTATTCACTGAAGATGCATCATCATCCCAAAAACATGTTGAAATTAGGCTCGTGATTCCCTCAGGGAGCTAGGAGATAATGTTTTGCTGCAGCCAAAAGGTTATTAGAAAAAAGAATGAAAGCTGTTGGTGCTAGGTGGTGTTAGTTCTGGTTTGCATTTGTTCCAGTTGATTTCTTGGGTGTTGTTGTGAGTTGGAAAAGGGGCAGGGTTGAACACCAGAGTAAAAGAGAGGTAGGAGAAGAGGAGAGGGGACAGAAAAGTAGGCTGTCAGGAGAGAATAGAAGTTGCCTAGCACCCAGCCAAAGGGGAAGGGGACAGGGATCACCCAAGGCTGTGAAAAGCAATGAAAAACAGCATTGTGTTGGTGTGTGTGTATGTTCAGCTCTCAGGAGACAGAGATACACAGCAGGCTCAATTGAATCCTTACTAAGGAGAAGGTTCTTGTTTGCTTTAATGACTTTGTCTCCACTTAATGGTAACTAAGAGTTTGTTTATTTCTAACACCTCTCTCCCAGCAGCTCAGAGCAGCACTGCACAGTGCTTACTGTGTTCCAGAGAGCACAAAGCAGGCTGGCCTGGTGGCCCTGAATATTTCTGCAGAACACTCTGCATTTCACACCTTTGCTGTGGCTCAGGGCAGAACTGCAGGCCTGCAGGCACTTCCTGGCAGAGCTGTGGGAGGCACTGGCTCCTGCAGATGGGAGCTGCCAAGCTGTCAGTGCCTCAGGCTGGCCTGGGTTGCCCTGGCAGAAGTGCCGTGCCTGAAGGACGCTGCCCTGTGCTCCAGCCTGCCCAGCAGCCCAGCTCCCTGCGCCGCTGCCCAGAGTGCTGCACACACTGCTGCCCTTTGCCAAGAGTCACAGGGCAGCCGGCAGAAGAGTAGGAATCCTCAGCCAGGCCACCGGCCCTGGGCTGCCCCTGGCCTTCCTCTGCTCCTGGGCAGACTCCAGACGGCCAATGCCTCCAGTCTGGGCTGTGCCCAGCACGGCTACGCTTCCCCTCGGGAGCAGCCAGCTGCCACCTGGGCTCTGAGAGCGGAGGATTCGCCCGCTGCCAGGAAGAGGCACCCAGGGCCCGGCTGCTGCCTCCTGCAGCTCCAAGGGCCTCCTTCCAGCCTGCCTCTGCCCAGGCTCAGGCTGCTCCGGGCTCTGCCAGGCCTCTGCTGGGGCTGCACCCCGGCCAAGGCCGGGCCCGCTCTCACCTCACAGGCACTGCCAGCTCTGCACCAGAGGAGACCTTTCAGAGCCACTGCTCTGATCCTTCTGCTTTCTCACTTGAGCAAGGCTCTCCTTCCACCAAAGAGATTGCACTTGGGGATACAAATCCAAGTGGCAGGAACTCGAATGCTCCTGAGTCACAGCAGAGAGCCTGTATCCACATAGACTATTTGGGCTGTCCCATTCCTCCTTTGTTTTTCATGTAAATGCCATTGCCCTTTCTACCTCAAATAGAGGTACCACAGCTGACCAAAACCAGACAAGTGGGTCATATTCCAAAAGCAGCATGGTCTGGAGAGAATAAATGAAGATGAGCATTCCCCAATTTCACAACATGCCAGACACTGTAGGGGTGACTTCCACATTTAAGAAACAACAGACAATTTACAAGGAAATCATGAGCTTATTCACAGAGTGAGAAGGAACGAAATTACAAGGAGAGTTGTGGTTTGAAATATTTTATTAATTTCAAATCCTACTTGGCAGACCTATTACACAATCATACCCTAACCCTAGCCCCCTAAGACTAGTTGTAACTCTAACACTAAACCTAAACCTAAACCTAGTCATAACACTAACTCTAACCGTAACCGTAGTCCTAAACCTAGTCCTAAGCCTAACCCAAAGCCTAAGTCTAATCCTAAACCTAAGCCTAAACTTAAGCCTAAACTTACGCCTAAACCTAAGCCTAAACTTACGCCTAAGCCTAAGCCTAAGCCTAAACCTAAACCTAAATTTACGCCTAAATCTAAGCCTAAGCCTAAGCCTAAACCTAAGCCTAAGCCTAAACTAAGCCTAAATCTAAGCCTAAGCCTAAACCTAAGCCTAAACTAAGCCTAAACCTAAGCCTAAGCCTAAGCCTAAGCCTAACCCTAAACCTTACCCTTATCCTAACCTACAATCCTGCTCTAAGCTTGTTGATAACTAAGTGGTGCTGATGTCTTGTCTTGTCTCTGTCCTCTTCTTCACTGCAACAAGCAGTGGCACCAGGCTGGATGCAGGCTCAGCAGATGTTACAAATGGATGCTGCACCAAGGAAAACAGAAAATCAAGAGAAGTCAATGAACCATGACGTTCCAAGATCAGTGCTTCACAGGATTCACAGGGCTCCTAGAAAGATCCAGAAAGATGGACCATCTGCACCTCAATCATCATGTGTAGGACCTTGCCATCACAGGCAAACCTGGCCCAGAATCCCACTCATCCATTTAACCAGGTGTCTTCATCTCGCTGGGATTTTTGCCCTGCCAGTGCTCTAGAAATGCTGCTTTCTGTCCTTGGAGTTTCTTCTTTTCAGGAAACTCCAAAGCCTCACATTGGTCCTTGTCTTTGACCAACAGGCACTGGGCTGATTTCCACAGGGAGACAGAGCAGTGCCTACCTTTCCATGCCCTGCCCCTCCTGTGCTGGATGGCACCTTCCTTCCCAGCAGGGACAGCCCAGTGGCACTGGCTGCTGCACTTCCCTCTCTGCCACACAACCTGGCAGTAACCCTGGGGCAGTTCCTGTCTGCTTGAGCGTGCCAGGCAGCAGATGGGGCTGGGACAAGTTCCTCTCAGCTCTCCCTGTTTGCCGGCCAGATGCCTCCAAGGGTGGGGTGGGGGCACAAACCAGGGCCCCTCAGAGGCTCACAGTGAGCCCCCCACAGCCCCTCCTGCCCACAGCCAAATCTCTGACCACTCAGCCAGCCTGGCTTCCTTGGGTTCCTGCACCACCTTGGCATGTCTCTGTGCCCTGCATTGCTCTACTTCAATTCTTTTGCCATTGGATAAAATGGGGCACACCACCAAATTACAAAACAGGGCAACAGAAGCAGTCCAAGGACAGAGCACCTCTCTTCTGAGGACAGCCTGAGAGACCAGGAGTTATTCAGCCTAGAGGAGAACAGGCCCCAGGGAGACTTCATTGCTATGTTCCAGTATTTCAAAGGGGATTCTCAGGAAGTAGGGGACACCTTTTTTAACAGTTGCAATAGGACATGAGATAATATTTATAATATATAATGGGGATTGAGTCAGATTAGGTCTAAGGAAAATCTTGTTTAATCGGAGCATGATGCAACCCTGACACAGGTTGCCCTTAGAGATGGCAGGTGCCCCATCCCTGGGCAGGGATGGGGCAAACATTCCATGGTAGGTGGGAAGCGCTCTGAGCAATCTGATCTCTTTAAAGATGTCCCTGCTCATTGCAGGACACTTGCACCTGATGACCTTTACAGGGCCCTGCCAGCCCAGCCCAGTCTAGGATTCCTCACCATTTTCATTTGAAGAGCACCAAGAGTGGAGTTGAGGTGGAAGGGGCTCATCTGATGCCTTGGACTTCCGTGGAGGAGGAGCCCATCCCTCGCACCCTGTTTCACCTGCAGCCCCTTTGCATTTTACCTGCAGGAGCTCCTTGGCAGACCAGCGCTGCTCCTTGTCTGCCTGCATGCAGATGCTCAGGAAGTCACGCAGGCAAGGTGAAAATAGGTTGGGCTGATACAGCCTTGGTGTCCCTCGTATATCTATCACGAGTCGAGGCTGGGGAAAAAGGAAACACGAGGCTCCACCTGCTTCTTTCCCATCTGTAATTGCTGTGCCTGAGCCCATTGTTTAAGCTCCATTCTGCAGTGGCAGTTTCTGCCCTGGCAGAGACCCAGAGATGACTTTCCTTTACCAACCAAAAGCCCAGACCCTGATGCAACCACAGCTTTTCCAACATCCCTCAGATCTTGCCTTGGCAGCTGATTTCATTGACTGACCTACTCAGTGGGAACTACATCACCAAAAAGCATGTTTTGTTTCTCTTACGATTCACACCTGCCTGGCAGGCAATTTGGAAGGGGGAGTTTGCTCTATCTATACTATTTCCAAGAATTATTACATGAAAAGAATCTCTGCTGTGTTTGTTGGTCCCTTGAGCACAGCTGCCATAAAACAAAAATCATCAAGTTTTTTTTTTTTTCCTCCTCTTGAAAAAATGCAGATGCAGAATTGATCTAAAATAGACAGAAATAATGAAAAGAGGCCTTGGACTCTCCATGTATATGCCTGTGTCGCAGGTTAAGAATGAAGTGAGATTTTTAGGAGGTTGTGGTCAAACCAATCACTGCTTGGATTTGAATATTGGCATCTGGTTTGGCCACTGAAGGTATGGATGCCTCTGAGAACCCAGGGGGTTAAAATCAGAAAACTGCCAGCAGAACTCTCTTGGTTCTGGCCCGTGAAGGAGGTCAGAGCTGGGGCTGGCTGGGGAGGGGAAGCCCTGCGGCCGGGTGAGGGAGGCTGGAGCCTTGGGCAGAGGAGGGGGGTGAAGGCCTTGCAAGATGGAAGGGTGGAGGAGCCCTGAGAAGCATTGGGCCCCCTCCAACACCCCCCAGCAGAGAGATAGAGATAGAGAGCCAGTGCCTGTGATGCCTTGAGGTTTGATATTGTGCTGGCAGCACGGCCGGCCAGAAGTGGGGGATGCGGCACTGGGAACCAGCGTCCGTGGGAGTTCTGGGCAGACAGAGGCAAAGATTTTAAACCCTTTCTAGAACAATGGAAGCCTTACAAATACTGATTCTCCTGAATTTGAATGAGGAGAGAGAGATGAAGCAACAGAAGTTGGACGTGAAGTTGGTGCACATGAAGAAAGTCAGAAGAAGTGAGAAGAATCCTAGGTTAAGAGATGATGGACTGGCCTTGGGCTGGACTTTTTTCTTGTATGGCCATGGACAAACCCATGTTTTTCCTGTGACCCAGAGACTGCATTTAGGGGGAGGTAATGTCTTGAAGCCAAAGAGAGTAGTGCAGTGAAGCAGTGGTGTGAACAGAGACGGCTGAGGAGGGCATGGAATGCCCTCTGTCTCTAGTGAAGAGGAAAATCTCTGTTCACGAGGCCCCTCAGCCCCAGGGGGTGAAATCTGGGTGGGACTGGTGTCCCAAAGCTGAGAGACTGCTGCTTTTTTGGAACTGGATGAGACATCCTTAAACGGGGAACCCTAAAAGCAGTCCTGGTCCATGTGCAGTGGTGAGAGCACTGAACATAGAGGGAAAAAGTCACGAGGGCAGATGTTCTCTGAGCGGTGCCACGACTGACATGAAAACATAAGAGGTTTCAGTTGTGTTTCTGGGGGAAGCCTATGGGGCAAGGGGGGACTCCTCTCTCCCTGACAGACTTGGGAGTTGATTATTGAAGGGGTGGTGATGGACTGAAAGTTGATTATCTGAAAAATGGTGACTGGGTGGAAATCTAAGGTGATATTTCATGCTGTGGAGGAAATGGGGGGAAGAGGAGGAATGTATTTAGAGGGTTTTCATTCTTAGTTCTGTGTCTGTTCCTTTTTAGATATTGTAGTTAATGAAGATTGTTTCCTTTCCTCCTAAGTTAGAGCCTGCTTTACTCTGTTCCTGATCACATCTCACAGAAGCCACTAGACAAAGTATATTTTCATGGGGCCACTGGCATTGTGCCAGCCTCCAACCATGACACAATAGTAAGAGCTCTGTGCTAGGGGCACTGAAATAAATGGTGACCAAAGAGACTTTCTTCTTCAACCCAGAGGAAAATTTCCTTCACTTTTCCCACGCCACCAGAGGTCAAAAAGAGGGTTTTATCCTGTCCCTCTGCAGCTGAGCTCAGCCACTGGACACAGTGGGGAGCTGGAGTCCTCACTGCCATTAGAACTGTGCAGCCCAGGGATGGCCCTGCTCCTGTGCTGCAGAAACACAGCACCGGCGCCGACTGCCACGGTGGATCCCAGCCCAGGCACCTGGCTGCAAGCTCACCAACTTGTTAAAGCACCAAGAAACAGCCAAGGGTTGGCATACAATTCCAACTGCAGTCAGAGCAAAACACATCCTAAACTTCTCCAGGCCACCCACACACATGACTAAACAATGGACAGATGATTTGAAAGCCTGAAAGTTTTGAAGACCCACAGGATTTGGAAAAGATACTACGGAATGGAAGAAAATTGATGTGCTTTGCTTAATAAAGGGCAAAGCAAGCAGAACTGCTTGGGCATTGCTTTGGAGGTTTCTTTTTCTTTCTTTTTTTTTTTCTTTTTCACTTTTTCTTTTCCTTTTCCTTTTCCTTTTCCTTTTCCTTTTCCTTTTTCTTTTTCTTTTTCTTTTTCTTTCTTTTTTTCTTTTTCACTTTTTCTTTTTCTTTTTCTTTTTTCTTTTTATTTTTTCCTTTTCTTTTCCTTTTCTATCCCTTTATTTCTTTTTATTTTCTCTTCCTTTTCCTCTTCCTTTCCCTTTTTCTCTGTCTTTTCCCTTTTTTCTTATCCATTTTCCCTTCCTTTTCAATTTCCTTTTTTCTTTTTCTTTTTTCTTTTTCTATAAAATTGAAACTAGGACAATTCAACCTCCATTTTGAAGGATATTTATCATACATCCAACCATTCCACTGAAAAATTTTTTGTCCTTCAGAGACAGAGCTCCAACATTGTTCAAAAAACAAATGAGAAATGTCAGGCATGCCTGGAGGACTAAATGGCAGGTTCCTGAACTGGTTAGGTGTCTGAACTGCTTAGGTTTCTGAACTGCCACTTCCCTTCTGATGGAAAGGGAAATCCAAATCTACAGCAGATGCTGATGTGCTGCAGGGACATTTTTAGGAGGGGATCTTGGTGGAAGTGATGCCAGCAGATGGCAATGGGATTTTGTCCAATGGCACACAGAACACGGGACAGGTGAGAAAGACAGAGGGATCAGTCAGTATTTGCTCCTTACCATGCCAGAAGTTTCTTTCCAGTACGGAACTTGTCGTTCCACCATTTCAATGCCCACGATTCCAAAAGACCATATGTCCACTTTGGGGCCATATGGTTGACCTGTCACCACTTCAGGCGCCATCCACCCGGAAGTGCCGGCCATGGAGCTCCATCTATTCTGCTTAGGGGTGAGCTGAGCAAAGAGGCCAAAGTCAGCTGTGGAGAAAACAACAAACCATCAAAGCCAGCTCCATTTAGGAAACTAAGCAAAAAAATTCCCCACTCTCAGTCTAAGTATGCACTGTGTCATCTGCTGGAAATCCGTCCCTACTCTATTTTCTCAGGGCTTTAGCCAAGTGAAATAAGGAATTGTCCACTTCAAAAAAAAAAAAAAAAAATCATTTTTTTACACTACCTCCAGCAGTGGCCTTTCTTTTCCTGAAGCTTGAGACTTATAGCTCCCTCCCTCTGGAAGGGACACACACAGAGCAACACCACTCTTGACTGCTTGTGGTTCCTTGTCATGCCTCTGTGCACATTGCAGCTGTGTCACCAGCTCACAGCTGGTGTCCCTGCACTGCCACCAGCACCATTTCTGGGGAGCTGGCAGCCACTCAAAATCAGTCCCACACCCACATCCCTGGAATGCTGCACCTGACCAAGAATACACTGACCCAGTTTGACAGAGCCGTCGGTTCTGAGAAGGATGTTGCTGCTCGTCAGATCTTGGTGGATCATGTAGTTTGAGTGAAGAAAATCCAGTCCTTGCAGGCACTGAGAGAGGAAACAGAAACAGGAGGGCAAAACTAAGTGATGTGATTTCATCACACAATAAAGGAAACAGCTCTAAAAGATTCCCTTTCCCCATGGGAATGGGGAGTGATGGCAGAACACAGTGCCACTGAGAGGAAGAGCTTGCTGCTGCAACACTTGCAGAGCAGGACCTTTCTAAGGAAAGGCGTGTCAGCTTTTGAAAGAGCAACAGCACCTGCTGTTGTAGACTGTCCCCTGCAAACCAGCCAGGATGACTGCTGCTG
The DNA here is from genome assembly GCF_036417665.1 of Passer domesticus. Lineage (NCBI taxonomy): Eukaryota > Metazoa > Chordata > Aves > Passeriformes > Passeridae > Passer > Passer domesticus. Next base: position 134,542 of record NW_026989908.1, on the reverse strand, counting down.
CAGGGGATGTGCTCTCTCCAGACAAGGGTTTGCCAAGAAATAAAAAACCCCTGCAGCGTGAAGTGGATCATTTTGGGTGGGAGGCTGCATGACAAAGGTTTTATTGCTCTCCTCAGTGCAGACTTGGAAGTATCACATCAGTCACCTTCCTGCAGCAAACACTAATTTGTGTGACTACTATCCTTTTCAGTTGAGGACTGTGAGAAATTAGTGTCTTTCTCCTTGCCATTAGTTTCAAATCCTGCCCCCAGCACCTTTGCTTTTACAGGCAAGAAATGCAGTGCAGACAGGCTCAAGGTAAAGGTTTAGAGAGGCAAGGTGGGGAACAGCAAACACAGATATGAGACAGAGCCAGCATATAACAGCAGGAGATAAGAGTACAGGAACACAGTACAGTGAGTGCAGGGGCACTGGCAGGCATTTCACTTGAGATGCTTTTGCTTGCCCCTAGCATAGCAGCAACACACAAACAAAGCATTATGCATGAAATCACCCCAGTTCCCAGCCCCTGTTTTCCAGACAATCCTGCCCAAGCCCTCGGCAGCACAGATGGGATTGCTGACCTCCCGACTGACGGCTGCAATCTCTCTTTCAGACATGTGAATCTCATTGATGACATCGCTCAGGGCACCTCCGTCCATGTACTCCATAACCAGCCAGAGTTCATCACCCAGAAGGTAGCTGAAAGAAGGAAACAAGGGCATGGAGATAAACATGCATGGCTTCGTTGCTCTTTGGAAACAACAACGGTTGTTTCCAGGTGCCTTTGTGATGAGGACAGAATAAAAGGAATAGACATTCCCTATCAGCTCTGCATTGTTTGCAGTCTGTGCAGTCTCAAGGAGAAAGGCACAGCTGTGAAAAAGGAGATGGCTTAGATGGCCAGCAAGCAAAAAGTGCAGTTTAATAAAAGCCCAGGTGAAAAACCTGTCACACATGCTATTTCTGGAAATAAGCACCTAGTCTTCCTGGCATGCATAGCATAGGAAAAGGGACAACAATCCAAGGGAAATCCTCTATAGATGGTTTATCAGAACTTAAAAGGTGCTGAGAAAAATTTGAAAAAATTGAGCCTCAAAAGAATGTGGAGGCAGTGAACGTACAGGGTATTGAATTGGTAAAGTAGGGCTGACCCATGTTTTGAAAAATTTTCAAACTGTGTTTGCCAGGGTAGATTAATGCACTCTCTTCCCATCCACTGGAGATAAGTAGAGCAATAATAATTAACCAATAATTAACAGCTCTATTTTCTGCTGGTGACCACAGTGGGTTTTTAACTGTAAACAAATGTAGTCTGTAAACAAACGTTGCAGGGATAAAACAACAACCACTCACCTCTTTAAATAATTCACAATGTTTGGGTGCTTATAAATTTTCATGACCATGAGTTCCTTAAAGGTTACTTTCCTTCTGATCAGTCCTTGAAGATTTATTTTCTTTATGGCCACCTAAAATGATGTTGAAAATCAGTAACAGTAAAAGCTGGTGTCGTGAGAACAACTTCTCACGTGGAGTGAGTGATTTTGGAAGGACACAGCCAAACTGTGCCAAACCGCCTTGTGATTAGACATGTTAATGGGAACAGACATCCCAACAGCCCACGTCTCTGCTGCCTTGGGGGCCAGTTACAGGACACGTGGGGCCACTGACGTTTTACCTTGATCATTTGGTAACAATTATGTCTCAACCATCACCCACAAAGCTCTGACCACACCCTCTGCTGCTTTGGATGGGATTCAGAAGAAGTAATCCAGGCCTTGATACTCTGTGGATACATCCTGGGCTATGGGCAGGGCTTAGGGCTTTTAGGGCCTTGCAGATCTCTCCCTATGTGCATTCCCAAGTGCAGCACTGCAGGTGGCTAAGGAACTACCAGGAACTTTCAGATGGATTGGCTGGCAGCCAGAAATGAGAATTCAGGACTCTGAAGCTGTAGCCCCAAAGGGCAGTGAGGTGCTCTAAGGCACCACCTTTGTTTTAGCCATGGAGGGCGAGTGAGCGCGTCCTTCTCTGAAAGGAACTACTGCCCTCCGTGCCTTCCTTCTGGCAGCTGAGAAGGACAAAGCCCCAAATGTATTTTGCAGGCTGGCACCAGTCTGTGCTTCTTGTGCCTTTTCAGCACAGCTCTACCCAAAGCTCCAGCCACAGCTCACAGCAGAGGGAAAGCCCTCGAGTGCAGCAGAGTCTGCGGCAGCTGTTGGCATTTACCTCTCCTCCTGTGGCAGTGTCGAGTGCTTTACAAACATCTCCAAAAGTCCTAGAAACAAAATAGCAGCAAAGAAAGAGAAGCCATTTAGATCTTGCAGTGAAAGCCAACCCACACAGGAGATCTCAGCTGTAAATGCCTAAGACCTGCAGGACGCTGGAAACATGGAGATGTCTTTGACAATGCCTTCTGACCACATTTACAAATTCTGATCAGCACTGACAATCTAAGCCCAGTGTCTGAACACGTTGGTAGCTTGTCTGAATTCACACATGATAGCTATTCCACCAGCAAAAAACCTGGTGCATAGTTTTGTAAAATCAACATTGCTTGGACTCACCCACTGCCAATATATTCCAGTTCCGTGTATTTCATCATGGGATTTTCCATCTTCACCATTCTCCCTGAAGGAAACAAAATGCAAAATGCTCACTTGAAAGCAGAGATCCTGCTTTCTAGGGGATACAAAAGGCAGTCCCACTGCCTGGGGCCCTCCCTTTGTGGACAGATGGCTAACAAGAACAGGAACAGGAACAACAACAAGAAAGCAGATGTTCTGCAGCACAAGTGGCTGGCACAGAGACTGATTTTCTAGCATCCTTTGAAGAGAGAGACCTCTTGACAGCGGACACACAGGGAAGCACAGGGAGATAGATTCAGAGGAGACAGAGACCAGAAGAAAACAGATACCAAGGCAAGAAAGTTTGTCATCTACAAACATTAAGGAGACCTTGAATTAATAGTGTCTTTGTTTACTTCAGAAAAAGCACTGTGAGGTTCAACAAAAGGTTTCCTACTTGCTAAGATTAAATGCACCTTGACATCTAGAATCAATTCCTCTGAACAGATGCCAATTTCAGAACAGCAGGAATATTGCCAAGTGTTCTCATCTTTTCCACCTTGCAGCAGTTTACCAGAAGAATGCCTCTGTGTTTGTAAACCAGAGCAGCTCATGCTATAACCAATCCCGATGGGACTTTCAGCATCAGCACCCTCACCCTTTATGAGCAGGCTGAGCTCAAAAACGCCCTGGCCTGTGCCCCCATGAAGAACCACACTGCTTCTCTTCACCCTGACAGCGCGGATCAGTCGCTCCCATTGCACTCGCCCTCTGGGCACTGCACACATCCCCATCTTCCCAACTTGGCACGGCGGGCACGGGCAGAGAGGACAGCAGTGCTCCTGAGGCGCCAGCGTGACACAGACAGCTGCCAGAGGAGATGCTGACCCTCTCCTGAGGCCAGGCCGTGCGATGCAGAAGCCAGCCCAGACGAGGGGCTGCTGCCCCAGGCAGCTCTGTACTGCAGTGCTGGGCAGCAGCAGGACTCTCCCAGCTAAGGAAGGCTCCAGCCTCTGCAGTCCCACCAGCCCTCAGGGACAGGGCAGCTACAACAAGAAGGCTGGCAAAGCCCAAGCAGGAGCACTGACAAGCAGTGGGAAGAAGCCACAGGCAGCCTGAGCCCCGTACAAGCTGTTGCCCCCATTCAGGACACAACAGGATGGGCTTTGAGATCAGACACAGCGAGGTGCAGATCAATGCCCTTCTTGTCCCAACAGGTGATAGTAGACCCAGAATCCACTGGGCTCTGCTCTCAGCCCCACCAGCTCTTATCTGAGAGCACAGCACTGGCAGCTGTTGTGGGCAAGGAGCAGGTTAAATGCCTTGTGCTGCAGAATCACAAAGGGCTTGATGTGTTTTCCGAGAGACTGATCTGAGCAGGGCTTGGGCCAATGGGTAGCACTCAGCAGTCACAGCCTTCTGCTGATGCAGGAACAATCCCTGCTTCTGCCTTCAGCCCAGAGGGAAGCCCAGTCTAAGCTGCCCTCAGAGGCAGCAGGAACAGCCAGGCGCTCTCTCGCTGCCTCAGAGCACTGCCAGCACTTCCCGTGGGCAGTCCTAAATGTCCTTGTGACACCAAACTGCGGAGGACCCTTTGGTACAGCTATGCTGACACGTGCACACAATACACTGTTGCTCAGACAAGAAAGACAGCAGACGTACTCCATTGCTGCAGGGAGTCATCCTCGATCCGCTGTTGCTGAGCGGCAGCTGGGTCAGTGCAGGAGGTGAACCAAGTGCCCCAGCTCCACTTCTCCGGCTGGAGAGCAAAGGCTCCTTGGGATGCTGCTGCTGCTGCTGCTGCAGCAGCTTCACTGACAAAGCCGGTGTAGATCTGGGACAAAAAATGAATTTATGTCAGAAAGGTGGCTGGCAGAGATTGCCCTGAGATCCCATTTCAAATGCAAGCCCTTAGGAAAGCTGCTGTCAGCCACATGCAGAGCTCTTCAACTGGATTGGTTTGGCTGTCCACTTGTGAAACCAAATGGCAAAAACCAAAGGCTGGTTTAACTCGAGTTCATGGCCAGTTTCATGTTCTGAAGGATGACTGCAGCAATGACCACTCCACTTCCTCCCAAGGACTCCTTTCCCCCTCTTAGGCTGCAGACACATTGCAGCTCCTCGTTCTAATGTTCTACCTCCTGCTGTGGAATTATCTTTTCCTCCACCATCCTCGGGATGTGCTCATCCTGCAGCATCTCTGGTTGGTTTGGTTCCTGGACCTCACTCCAGCCTCGGGGGTCTTGGTCTGCTGTCATTTGCTGGAACATTTTGTAGTCTGCCAGGTAGGATGTCAACACATGCACCTCAAGGCAAACAGAACAAAGCAGTCAGAGACTACAGCTTGTCCCTATCAGCCAGGAGTCATCCACTGTGAGGAAAGGGAAAGAACAGGACAGGAGCAGATTCACAAGGGATACAGATAGCCTGTGGCTTGTATTCCAAATCTATCTGAGTGACCATGTACACCTGCAAAAAACCCAAGAAACAAGGGGACCTGGAAGAAGTCACCAGGACTTTTTTTGGATGACTTCTGAGCAAGATGTAAAAAGGACTAATCCCACTGTCCAAGTCAACATCTGAGATTCAGCAGACCAGGAAGTGTCCTTCAGAGCAGCTGTGATAGAGGCCTCAGCAAGGTGGCATTTAAGAGGCATCACCCCATCCCTCCCCTGCTGGGCAGAGGAAAGGCAAGAATGGCAGAAAGCACCAGTTTGGTGACTGCAGAGGTTATTGCTATTTCACTCACTTTCTCTTCTAGAGGCATTCTTTCCTGAAGGACGGGTTTAAATTTCTTTATGATGATTTCAATTATTTCTTCTTCCCCCTTCTCCCTTGCCTTGTTCCTAGCCTCAGTTTCCTGAACCTCTGCCGGCATCTGTTTGTAAAGGTTCTGTAGAGAACAAGAGAGAGGATGTCTCATGAGTGGAGTGGCTGCCACTATTTCTGGTTTTGTTGATCATTTCTGTGCTGATGGTGATTCATCTCCTCTTGAATTCTTCTCATCTCATCTTTGTTCCTCCTCTTCACTGCCATGATGGCACTCTGAGCTTCAGGCAGCTCTGCTTGGGGCTCTGACTTGATGTTCTGTACACACAAATGCACAGCACGTGACTGGGAGCTGCCATCAGGCTCAGCTTTTTCCTCTTGCAGCCTCAAAAACACATCTATTCAGCCACTTCTTTCTGCTTCCCTACCCACCTCTGCTTCCACTGCAACCCTCCTGTCCCAGTGCTGATCTCTGCAGATTCCAAGGCTCTGTGCTTTCAGTGCCTGTGGGAGTCCTGGCCTCCTCAGGCCCAAGAGCTCTGTTTTATGCCCCTCTTCCTGCCCTTCCCTCTGTCACCTGGCCAGTCAGGCTTACCTGGCCATTCTGCTGTGGCTCTTCCACCTGCTGCCTGAGCTGCTCTTCCTGCTCTCGGGCTGGGAACAGCTCTCCCTGAGCCTGGCATGGCATCTCTGGTAAAGGAGTCTCATCCTGCTCTTTCTCTACAAAGACCTGCACAGAAAGCAAGAGAAGATGGGTTTTGACTTCCCGTGTGATATTTGTGAGCCAAGACTCAAAGGCTGATGGGCTCACACATTCCCAAAGCTCTGTGCTGCTGCTCTCCTGGGTCATTCTCTGCCCGAGGGGAGGCACAGATTCCAAAGTGAGCCTGGCACTACAATCAGGGGCCATCTGGCACTGAAGCTCCAACAGCCTGTCAGGCAGCTGAAAGGGAAGGTGTGGCATTCCTCAAGGCTCTGGTGAGGGCCTCCCTCTGCTCCTGCCATGTCCTCTTTGTCTTTCAGTAGTGACTGACACCCAGCCCTGTCCCACAGCTCCATCCTGGCTCTACAGGTGGATTCCTGGCTGAGCTCAGCCCTTGGGAGAGACACTTCTGCAGTTCACGTTCTCCTCAGGCCTGCACCAGCATTCCTGCCTGTCTGACATCTACACTCTTGTTAGAAATCCTGGTCATTCAGGAGATAAGGATGCGTGCAAAGATCCTCTGATGGAAGTCACAGAGCCTCTATGGCCACCTCAGTATATGGAAGAGGACCAAGGTGTTTCTTCTCCCTCTTTTGTCAGCTGAGAATTCTGACCAGCAGTAACAGAGACTCTCATAAGGCCCCAATAATGAATGCACTTACACACCCCTGGGGATGCCAGTGAAGGAAACTGTGTGTCATGTAATGCATGTATGAGCAGAGTCACCAAACACCACTGAACCATGGAATTGTTCCACCTCTCTAGGACAGGCAGAAATTTGAAGAATTAAGTGGGGACTTCAGGGCAGAAGAGGCCGGAGGAGGAAAACAGCTCTGAGGGGGAAAAAACACCATATCTGGAGGGGGAAACATCTCTGCCTGCTCAGAATCGGTCAACAGAATTTGTCACTAATCCTCTCCTGAAAGTGATGCTTTTGGTGAGCTTTGCACCTCCGACATCCTTTGTGCCAGAGCTGGGAAAATTCAATTATGTAAATGTTATATAGATAGACAGATAGAAACATAGACAGATAGATCTCACTGATATAATCTCTCTTTACTGTCCTCTCTGTTGCTGCACACATCAACACTTGGTAGCCAGTGCCCCCAGTCAGCAACAATCCTGATATTGCTGTTCTATTGCTTCAAGAAACCACATTCCTGGGGAACCTGGAGTGTGTGTAGGTCCTTATGGAAATTGGTCTGACCCAGAGATTGCACTGGGAACTGCACTCTTTGTGCATCTGTGCTGGAGAAAGTTCTTCTCTTGGACTCAACCACAATGACACTGCTAAAGTGGCTGTAATCAGAAATAAAGCACAGCCCCTCCCTGCTCCTCTGATCTCTGAGGACCAGTTGGAATGAAAGGCCATTGATACCCTGCTGAATTCCCAAACAAAACACACTCTGATTCCCTGGTCTGCAAAAAGGAACAGACATTGATAACCTGAAATTGATCTCTAATGCCATACTGGCCGGCCTGGAACAACAACAGATCCATCGGCACCATGATCTTTGTACGGAATGATGTCATCTCATGAAAAACTACTTAATTCCCCAGAAGTGACACATTGGAAATTAAAATTCTAACCAACCCATACAAGTACTGTAAAAGGGCAGAAAATAATGAGGAAAAGTAGCATGGTAGGGAAAAAAAGAAAATGAACAAGCCTCATCCTCCAAGAAAAGAAAAATTAACAATTTTTAAAAAGGGAAAAAAAAGTAAATTCCAAATGTGGCTAAAATATTTTGATTGAGTGAGGAAAATCTGAAGGTCCCTCACCAGCCTCTGTTTGTCCAGGCTAAAGCTCCCTCAGCACCTCCTCCCTGGGCTGCTGCTCCAGACCCTTGGCCAGCTCCTGTCTCCTTCTGTGCACACGCTCCAGCCCCTCAAGGACTTGCTGCTTCACAGGGCCCACAACTGCACACAGCACTCACTGCAGCTGCGGCCACAGCGCTGCCCAGCACAGGCCGGCGCTCACTGCCCTGCTCCTGCTGCCCCTCTGCTGCTGACACAGCCCACCATGCCCTTGGCCTTCTTGGCCACCTGGCCACAGGCTGGCTCTTGCTCAGCTGCTCTGCACCGGCAGCAGCCCTGGCTCCTTTTGGCCCATGCAGCTCCCTAGACACAAAATTGCCCATCTGACTGCAAATACTGCATCCAACATTTCAACATATCCTTCCTGCTCTGAGCAACACAAAACAGCACTCAAGGACTTGCACCTTCACCCCCACCCCAGGCTCCAAGGCACTTTCCAAAGCTGCAGACTTCACCGCAAAAGGGATCCACAGAAACTTGCCCATTCTGCCTTTTGCCTCAGCAGAAGGCTTCACAACTAAGTGCTTCTTTTCCTTGGCCACACGGGACAAGAATGAGCCTGCACAGCTTCACGGGCAGCACAATCATCTCCTTGCAGCTTATCAAAAGGTAAAAGACAGCTGGACCAAAAGAGTCTGTACGAGTGAAGAACTCCTCAAGAAAACTGCAGAAAACTTCCACAAGCCAAACACAACTTTCCATGAGGGAAAAACATACAAACAAAGCCCTATGACCAGCAGCACGACCATGTGTGCCCTTGGCCAATGCACTGCAGAAGCCCAGACATAGAGCTGCACTCAGCCAGGCAGCCAAAAGCCCACCCAGAGCCCCCAGCTCTTTGGTGCCTCGACATGACAGGGCAAAGGCCAATTTCCAGCTGGCACTGCCTGCAGGAAATGGCTACGTCCTGCAGGACTCCAGCACTCCGCCTCCTCAGCCAGCAACAGCAAGTGCTGGCTGCTCAGAAACTTGCACCTCTGCCTTGCAATAAGGACAGCAGCACCCACAACTGGCACTTACTCTCTTGGGATGATCAGGCTGGGCCGTGACCACGGCTGGAGTGTCGTGGTCATCTTGCTCCCTTTGCTCCTTTTTGGCTTCTTCTCCAGGAGCAGAGGGAGCCAGGGGAGAGATGGCTGTTGCATTTGTCTCCTGTGTCAAGAGAGAAGCATGAGGGACAGCCAGTTACCTACCATTTCTAACCTCATTCCTCCTGGCATTTACAACCATGTCTTGTAAGGAGAACTCATCAACTGTGTTAGCAATGGCATTCTCAGTCACTCCAATCCCATTAAAACGGGCCAATTCAACACTATATGGCTATGAATTGGATATTCCTTCTTGTCTGCTATCAGCAAGCAACATTGTATATGTAAAACAGAGCTTATATTTCTTGCAAGCTCAGAAATGGACAAGTAGCAAAGAGCCAGCAACGCCATTGCTATTGCTGCAGCAGACAGGGAAAACCAGAACTGGTCAGAATCCCATCCAGTGCTGGAAAAGGGCAGGAAATGTTGTGCAGAAGCCCCCTTGCTGGCTGGAGAAAGAGAAAAAGAACAGGGCTTCTCCTCCTGGCATACCAAAAACACCTACAAGCCCCAGGATGCAAGGGAGCCAATCCAGTGTCTAAAGCACTTGGATGCACTGAGGGCAGGTTTGGCAGGGCAACAGCCCTTGTGCTGAGCACTGTCATATGGGCATCTATGGAAATTCTTCAGTTCTCCTTCTTCAGATTTCTGAGATTGAAATTAGGAAATATCCACTTTTTTTTTTCTTTTTTTTTTTTTTTTTTAACTCATTAAATTATTTTTTATTTTCTTTGGGCTTTTCTCTCTGGATTTTCTTTTGGCCGTCCTTGCTGGCCCTCTATACTCTTCTGCTACTAGCCAAGGTGACAGCTTGCTCCCGACTTTTTAAATAGGAGGAACATGAAATCTCCCTTTCTCACTTACCTCAGGATCAGCTCCGCTGAATACATGTTTTATGTGACCTGTAGTGGGCAGGGAAAATGAATCAGATGATGTGAGAAAAGTTCCAGAGCTGGTGAATCCCACACAAGAAGTCAATTCAAACAGAGATTATTTTCCCTTTCACAACATCCCTCCAGGAGACACATTTCATTCACGCAGCCACCAAGAGATCAGGACAATGTTCTTGCTTGTTCCTACACTTTGACCTCTTTAGTCAGCAAAGGAATACAAACACGATCAACAAAATACAAATTCTTCATTAACACTCAATATTCCTGTTCTAGTAAACACTTAAAATATCTTCTAAAATCCTCTCCTTCAGGTGGTTTAAAAAAAAAAAAATCAGTTGCATGCACTAATTCTCATTAACTTGCTGTAAACAGTTGCCCAGAAAAGCTTCCCCAAAATTCCTCTGAGCTTTGGCAGTTCTATTGTGAAACAGCACAGCAGCAGCTGCAGGGGTCAGGAGGAGACACTCACTGGTTTGGAGTTTGCACTTCATTGCAAAGGGAATCACTCTTTTAGCACTAGGTAAAGGGTCAAGTTGGACAATCAAATTCTTTCATGACCAAATTTAGAAAGAAAGAAGCTTTCCCTGAATTCTGGGAACAATTGCAACTGGGAACAACAGAGTTTTTAGAAGGCCTTCCGAGAAGTTCTCCCAGTCTACATTTTCAAAGCTGTCTTGCTTGTCCCAGCAAACTGAGGAAATGACAGACCCTGTTGCCACAGACTCTCCCGTGGAGGGAAGGGAACCCCTGCAGGTTCCCTGGCAATGTTGCCCCTGTGGCTACAGACACCCCCTTTTTAGCTGAACAAATTGACAGGAGCTTTATTAAACCAGTGGCATCCTAATGCTCTTTCTGTTTCTAAATCAGCTCAGTCACTAAGAAGGAGCAGGAAGACATACAAAAGCCAGGTTATGTTACACCCTAATCTAAGTAGAGGGGAAATCTCTACTTACGTGCCAGGTGAGTCAGAAAATAGCCGGAATAAGTAACGCCATAAACAGTAACCACTGCAGCAGCAAGCTGCTGAATCATTGTAGCACTGCCGTGCAAGTTTGCACGCTGTGCTCCAACACTAGAACAAACAAGGCTCCTGTCAGTGTGCAGCTGCCCACTGACAAATGCCTCAAGGCGCAGGGTGCTCCTGCTCTGAGCAAGCCCTAGGGCTGCTCTGACACTGAGGCCTTCCGTGCACCAAGGCAACTTTCTCATGTCACCACTGTGACGTGGCAACCATGCCCTGACATCACAAAGCAAACGCTCCATGCTGGTCTGTGACTTTATGCAAAGCAATAACCAACCTTCCCCACAGCAAACACAAAATAGCCTGGGAAGTTCTCCTCTGTCACAAAGCAGCACAAATTGCCCTCTTGGGCCAAACCCTGTTGTTCAAGGGATCCAAGAGTAACTCCAAGAGTGCCCCAAGCACCTACAGCCTGTAGCCCAAGTGAGCACTCAGATGGGACACAAGCAAAGGAAACCAGATCAAGAAAATGGCCCACAGCATTGCACATGTGAGAAACGACTCTCACTTTGAAAATTTTAAAGGTTTATTAAACCTTAACAAAGGACTGAACAAGGAAAAATGTTCAGAACTGGCAGTCTCTGTGACTTGCAGCCACATCCTCATCTACAAAAGATATACTCTCTCTGCCTTTGACAGCCTTAGCCCCTCCAAAAGTTTGGTCAGTCAACTCTTTCTCTGCTATCCATTGCTGGAGATTATTTTCTTACATTTTGATTGGAGGTCAGATGTTTTAGACCCCACCTCCTGGTCACAAGCCAGCCCTCCCCAAATGCCCTGACGACCAAGGTTATTACAAGGGGGAGGGGAAAGAGGACAATGGGAGGATATATTACGATAACATCACTTTACATTTTTACATCCACATCATATCTACCTCTTGATTGTGAGAGCCAACCATTACATTACTCATCTGTAACACACAAAGCCAGGAGAGAAGCCACTGTTGGCATAACAGCTGAAATAATTGCTAACAAATCTCCCCATATATTTGCACGTTTATCGGACATGCCCAGGGCTCCTGTGCATGTACATCTCTGCCTTTAGTCCCCTTTGGAAGCACTCACACTGGCAGCATCTGCCCAGCAGCAGCTGCTGCTCCAAGCTGGGAACGTGACTGGAGGTGCTGATTTCCAGAGGCTTCTGTGTGCCAGGGGAAGGCAAGGCAGGAGCGGGTTGAACGGCGCTGGCGCTGCTGCTGCTCTGTGCCAGGGAGCCCCGGCTGGGCAGGGCACGGTGCCCTCTGCGCTGCGGGCTCTTCCTCCTGCCACAGCTGGGCACACCTGGGAACAAGGCAGGACAACTTGTGGGAAACCAAGGGCTCTGTGGGGCTCCTCTGCTCTGCACACACCCAGGACACCTGCAGCAAAGAGCTCTGGAGCCTAAAAAGAGAAACCAGAGGGAAAGAGCTGGAAAAGGTTTCATTTGGACCTTTCTTACTGCTAAGAGAAGTTGCCCAAATGAAAGGTTACCAAGCAGGGCCTGATCCCTGCTGCCAGCTCAGGGTTAGAAAGAAAGCAATACTTTGTTTCAGTGCTGGGTGTGTAGGGAATCACTTGCTTAACACATGCACTCCCAGCAATCTCACCTACTAATTTGTATCCATGGAACTAAGACATATTCAATACTTTGCTGAAACTCACAGGCTAAACATTACTCCAAATTATTTGACATATTTAAACCTCTTCTCAGAATTTATTGCCATCAGAGTAGGAGTGTCCTGTAGGTCCCTGGCGGTTGCTGCCACAGGTTCAGGAGGAGACCCATGCAGAAAAGAACCTAAGACACAATTAGGCTTGCAAAGCAAACTTATTCCATTAGTTGCAGTAGCAAATAATACATACCAACCCCTGGATTCCCAAACATCCGCTGAGCAGGAGAAGGAGCTGGAGCGTGGTGCTCGGTAGGAGGCACAGGTAGGCAGTGCACTTCCAGGACATCCCCTGGATCAAAACGGTGTGCATCTCATCCTTCTCACCCCTCCACCCCAGAACCAGGCCTTCTATCTCCTGCTCAGGAGTGGGATTTTCCCAGTTACAGCATCAGCTCACACAAGGCCGGCGTGTGAGATGAGGCCACCATGGCTCACCATACTCCATGACTCCCTGCCAACAAGGGCTCCATGATGCATTGTTCCCCTTTCAAGGCTGAACTGCCCACCCACTGACCAATACATTCTTTCTCTTTCAAGGGTCAAGTTCCCCCCTTTAAACAATACACTTTTCTTCATTGTCTTGTCAACCTGCTCAAACATGGATCAAATATGGCAGGGCCTCGGATCTCGGGTTTCCTGCTGTCAGGATGACCCAAGTGTCCCTTTTTCCCAGCCTGATGGTTGAAGGAAGAGTTGGAATTCTCCGGCTCTGATTCACAAGATTGTTTATTATCTAGTATCTAAAATATTTTCTCTCAGATTCACAGAGGTCTGATCTGCAGGTCTGTCAAGGGCACGCTGCCCTGTCCTGAGGCAGTGCTATCTCTTGATACTAAAATCTACATGTACTTTATTTACAGTTATTTTCCAATACCTATCACGTATGTTAGACTGTCTACTTCTACTCTAAACCAATCCAAAAGTGCCAGCATCACCCAGAATATGGACGTTAGGAAGGAGAAAGAAGAAGGACAGGGAACACCCAAATTCCTCCATCTTGGGACTCTAAACCCCTCTTCTAAAAATCCCAAAATTCTACTTTTCACCCTGTGACAACTACTATTATGCTACTTCAACTTCTCTGACTTGAGATTCTTCATACAAGGTTGTTAATTTGCTCCATGGCTTAAGATCAAAATCCCAAGTGTCTTTGGCTTCCTCACAGGATCTCCGAGCCCCCTGCTAAGGCTCGAGCCATCCAGGGCACCCAGAGGGATGTCCTGGGTTCTGACACTCCAACACGACTCCTGCTCCTGACACAGTCATTTAGGAAATATCTCAATCTTCAAATTTGCCTCTGCTAGTCAAGAGCCTCCTAAAAACACTTTCTTCCCTTTCAATGCATTCCAGCTGCCTTCTTAGCAGGACCTCTCTCTTTATTCTCAAGGCTAAGATAGCCACTTGCACACATTGATCACTGCAATGGGGGAATACAGGGTTCAGCACTGCCCATTAAAGCTAAAGGAATTCACAAGACTAAGCCCTATTTGTTACTCTTCATGCCGCTCCTTCCTTTTCTGGGAATCAAACACAAGCATTTCATCAATACACCCTGCAAGTGCTCTTGCTGAGTGAAGCCACATTGCTGTGTCAATAAAGCAGCTGGGACTCCATTTCTTCATGCAGGGAAAGCCAATTCTTTATTCATATAACACATTTTTATATGGTTTTCACAGCCCTCATGTTCAATTCCAACTGCCTGGTAGTTTCCTTGCCACACCATTCATTGCTTAGAAGGTGTTTTTGTGTGTACATGCTAAGAGTTTCTCTTTTACTCAGGTGTTTACATTTTTCCTCTGTGGACTCTCATGGGTGAGATTTCTTGTTTATTACAGGTGCAAACTGTTTTCTAACTACAACAGCTTGCTGTGCTAACTGCATTCATTCTTATGATTTTTCACATGGGAAGTTAGCTAGCTGCACATAGAAGACATAACAGGCCAGCTGGTAATTGAGCAGAGCAAGGCCTGATTTTATAAGGCCTTTCTTTTCTAATACCCCTACCTGTGTGCAACACATGAAGACTTTCTTTCAGAAATTAATCAGGAAAACACAGATTGCCTGCTGAAATTATTCTGCTCTTTTCCAAATCAGTTCACTACTCAAGTACAACCCTCAGACACATCCCCAATTCCCTCTCTCCCAGCAGCTCAGAGCAGCATTGCACAGTGCTCGCTGTGCTCCAGAGAGCACAAAGCAGGCTGGCCTGGTGGGCCTGAATATTTCTGCAGAACACTCTGCATTTCACACCTTTGCTGTGGCTCAGGGCAGAACTGCAGGCCTGCAGGCGCTTCCTGGCAGAGCTGTGGGAGGCACTGGCTCCTGCAGATGGGAGCTGCCAAGCTGTCAGTGCCTCAGGCTGGCCTGGCTTGCCCTGGCAGAAGTGCCGTGCCTGAAGGACGCTGCCCTGTGCTCCAGCCTGCCCAGCAGCCCGGCTCCCTGCGCCGCTGCCCAGAGTGCTGCACACACTGCTGCCCTTTGCCAGGAGTCACAGGGCAGCTGGCAGAAGAGTAGGAATCCCAGCCAGGCCACCGGCCCTGGGCTGCCCCTGGCCTTTCTCTGCTCCTGGGCAGACTCCAGACGGCCAATGCCTCCAGTCTGGGCTGTGCCCAGCACGGCTACGCTTCCCCTCGGGAGCAGCCAGCTGCCACCTGGGCTCTGAGAGCGGAGGATTCGCCCGCTGCCAGGAAGAGGCACCCAGGGCCCGGCTGCTGCCTCCTGCAGCTCCAAGGGCCTCCTTCCAGCCTGCCTCTGCCCAGGCTCAGGCTGCTCCGGGCTCTGCCAGGCCTCTGCTGGGGCTGCACCCCGGCCAAGGCCGGGCCCGCTCTCACCTCACAGGCGCTGCCAGCCCTTCACCAGAGGAGACCTTTCAGAGCCCCCTCTCTGATCCTTCTGCTTTCTCACTTGAGCAAGGCTCTCCTTCTGCCAGAGATTGCACTTGGGGATACAAATCCAAGTGGCAGGAACCAAATGTTCTCGAGTCACAGCTGCAGGCCTGAATCTGCACAGGATGTCTTGGCTGCCCCACTCCTTTGGTTTTCCTGCAAATGCCATCGCCCTTTCTGCCTTCACTAGAAATACCACAGCTGGGCAAAAACAGGCCAGTGGGTCATATTGCAAAGGCATTGTGGTCTGGAGAGGATGGATGAAGAAGAACCTTCCCCACTTACAAACCATACAAAAGAAGGCATAAGTGTGATTCAGCACCAATAAAAAACAAGAAGGAAATGTTGAATATTCTGAAGGGGTAAGAAGGAGGCGAGTCTTCCAAATGAGTACATGTTTCCAAAACTTTATTTAATTCCAATCCTAATCTATAATCCTACTTTACAAAACTCTTCAACAGCTCTACTCTAGAATCCTACTCTACAATCCAAATCTACAATTCTACTTTATATTTCTTATGAAGTTAACATCTTCAAATTATTGTTACATTTTCGTCACCTAGTTCTTCTTTTTCTTCTTCTCCACTGCAATGATAAGTGGTACCAGGATGGATGCTGGCTTGGATGATGTCACAAATGGATGCTGTCCATAGGAAAAAGAAAAAACAAACAACAAAGAACAGTGAACCATGACTTTCCAAGCTCAGTGCTTCACTGGCTCCATGAGGATTCCTCTAGTTCCTACAAAGACCCACAAAGTAGAACAATGGGACCATCTGCACCTCCTTCTTTATGTGCAGGACCTTGCCATCACAGGCAAACCTGGCCCAGAATCCCACTCATCTGTTTATTGTGATGTCTTCATCTTGCTGGGATTTTTGCCCTGCCAGTGCTCTAGAAATGCTGCTTTCTGTCCTTGGAGTTTCTTCTTTTCAGGAAACTCCAAAGCCTCACATTGGTCCTTGTCTTTGAACAACAGGCACTGTGCTGATTTCCAGAGGGAGACAGTGCAGTGTCTACCTTTCCATGCCCTGCCCCTCCTGTGCTGGATGGCACCTTCCTTCCCAGCAGGGACAGCCCAGTGGCACTGGCTGCTGCACTTCCCTCTCTGCCACACGAGCTGGCAGTAACCCTGGGGCAGTTCCTGTCTGCTTGAGCGTGCCAGGCAGCGGATGGGGCTGGGACAAGTCCCTCTCAGCTCTCCCTGTTTGCCGGCCAGAAACCTCCAAGGGTGGGCTGGGGGCACAAACCAGGGCCCCTCAGAGGCTGACAGTGAGCCCCCCACAGCCCCTCCTGCCCACAGCCAAATCTCTGACCACTCAGCCAGCCTGGCTTCCTTGGGTTCCTGCACCACCTTGGCATGTCTCTGTACCCTGCATTGCTCTACTTCAGTTCTTTTGCCATTAGATAAAATGGAGCACATCACCAAATTACAAAACAGGGCAGCAGAAACAGTCAGAGGACAGAGTACCTGTCCTCTCAGGAAATGTGGAGAGAGGTGGAATTATTCAGTTGTGTGAAAAACAGGCCCCAGAGAGCCACTTGTTGCCACTTTCCAAAACTTCAGATTGGCTTTGAAGAAAGTGGGGGACACCTTTTTGAACGGGACAAGTTACAATACGATGTGGGTGAAAAATTTTAAACACACAGGGGATCAAGTCAGAGTAGGTCGAATGAAGAAATTGTTTCCTCATGGCATGGTGCCACCCTGGCATGGGTTGCCCCAAGAGCATGTAGTTGCCCTGTCCCTGGAACCATTCCAGGTCAGGTGGAAAATGACTCTGAGCAATCTGATCTCTTTAAAGATGTCCCTGCTCATGGCAGGACACTTGCACCAGATGACCTTCACAGGGCCCTGCCAGCCCAGCCCAGTCTAGGACTCCTCACTGTTTTCCTTTGAAGAGCACCAAGAGTGGAGGTGAGCAGGAAGGGGGCTCATCTGATGCCTTGGACTTCCATGGAGGAGGAGCCCATCCCTCGCACCCTCTTTCACCTGCAGCCCCTTTGCATTTTACCTGCAGGAGCTCCTTGGCAGACCAGCGCCGCTCCTCGTCTGCCTGCAGGCAGCAGCTCAGGAAGTCACGCAGCCAAGCCGAGAGGAGCTTGGGATGCAGCAGCTGTGGGGTCCCTATTGAGGCTATCATGAATTTAGCCTGGAGAAAAAGGAAACACCTGCTGCTTTCCCCATCTGTAACTGCTCTCCCAGATCCCACTGTTTAACGCCTGTTCTTCAGTGGCAGTCACTGCCCTGGCAGAGACCCAGAGATGCCTTTCCTTCACCAACAAAAAAACCCAAACCCCGATGCAGCCACAGCTTTTCCAACATCCTGCAGATCTTGCCATGGCTGCTGATTTCATTGACCTACTCAGTGGGAACAACATCAACAAAAGCACGTTTGCTTCTCTGAGGATTCACACCAGCTTGACAGGCTTTTTGGAAGAGGGACTTTACTATACTAATTCCAAGGATTAGTACATGAATGGCATCACTGCAGTGCTTGTTGGTCCCTTAAGCACAGCTGCCATAAAACAAAACTCATCAAGCTTTTTCTCCTGTTCTTGAAAACAATGGTAATTGGAAGGAAAGAAAGCAAATCCATCAGTTATTCCCCAGGTAAGGCAACTAACACCTACAATCTCATATTCCACACAGACACATGAGGATGCCTGCACAAATGTGTTGGGATGAAAATGCCTGCTTGGGCACACAGGAAACACCTGCAGCTCTGTCTCTCAACGGTGAAAAATTCAGCTTCTCTTATGTAGAAAATAAAAGCTTTTCATGGTCAGAAGAAGGAGAGGTGCCATCCCTATGGTCACTCTCTGCTCCTTTGGATACTCAAGTCAATGCATTAATGGTAGGCCCATCCCAGAAAGTGCCAGGATACACTGGGAGGTTTTGGCAGGCTCTCCACATCACCAGGTTCTGGCTTGGTGACATGGAGAATGTGGCTTCAACTATGAGAGAAACATGGTCACTGAGTGTTTCAGCAGCACTGCACAAGAAGCAGAAGAGACTCTGTGGCCTCTACACCCTCCTGCCCAGATTTCAGGCAACCTTTCCAGCAAGAAGAAACTGCACAGGGGATGCAGTCCCCCTCTGAAAACCACAGTTTTAGAAACTCTGTTTGGTTTGGGTTTCCTTCCTTCATTTCTGGAAGGATAAGAGTAGTTCTAAGATGTTTGTTTCCTGTTATTGGGGCCATCTACAGAGACAAAAGAACTGGAACCACTTATAACCCAAAGGCAAGTGTTGCCTGAGAATGGAGTTTGTTTGAATGTGGTAAGGCTTGAGTTTCCCCACTGATGCAACCAAAACTACAGCAGATGCTGATGTGTTGCCGGACATTTTTAGGAGGGCACTGTGCTGGAAGCAGTCCTAGCAGATGGCAATGGGATTTTGTCCAATGGCACACAGAACATGGGACAGGTGAGAAAGACAGCGGGATCAGTGAGGATTTGCTCCTTACCAAGGCAGGACTCTGGTTCCAGTAAGGAGGTTCTTGTTCCACCATTTCAATTCCCACAATTCCAAAAGACCATATGTCCACTTTGGGGCCATATGGTTGACACGTCACCACTTCAGGCGCCATCCACCAAGCAGTCCCTGCTAACACGCTCCGTGTATTCTTCTCAGGGGTGAGTTGAGTAGAGAGGCCAAAATCAGCTGAGGAGAAAGCAAAATAACTGTTTTTATTTTAATTCTGTGCAATTTGGAAACCAAGCAAAAGAATTCCCCAGTAGAAGTTTGAGAATGTGCTTTTGACTCTGCTGGACAACTGTCCCTGCTCTATTTTCTCAGGTCTTTAGCCAAGGAAATATGGCATTGTGACTTAAAAAATTCCCACAGTTTTTTACACTGCCTCCAGCAGTGGCTATTGTTCTTTGGAAGCTTTAGACCTGTAGCTCCCTCCCACTGGAAGGGACACACAGAGAAACACCACTCTTGACTGCTTGTTCCTTGTCATGCCTCTGAGCACATTGCAGCCGTGTCACCAGCTCACAACAGATGTCCCTGCACTGCCACCAGCACCATTTCTGGGGAGCTGGCAGTCACTCCAAGCAGCCCCACACTCACATCCCTGGAATGCTGCACCTGACCAAGAATACACTGACCCAGCTTGACAGAGCCATCGGTTCTGAGAAGGATGTTGCTGCTCTTCACATCTCGGTGGATCACATGGTTGGAGTGAAGAAAATCCAGTCCTTGCAGGCACTGAGAGAGGAAACAGAAACAACAGGGCAAAACTAAGTGATGTGATTTCATCACATAAGAAAGGGCACAAAGAATCAAAAAGATTCCCTCTCCAGGGGAATGGGGAGGAATGGAGAACACAGTGCCACTGAGAGGAAGGGCTTGCTGCTGCAACACTTGCAGAGCAGGACCTTTCTAAGGAAAGGCATGCCAGCCTTTGAAAGAGCAACAGCACCTGCTGTTGTAGACTGTCCCCTGCACACCAGCCAGGATGACTGCTGCTGCAGGGGATGTGCTCAGAAGCAAACAGCGCTTTGGCTGCACTCCTATCCTTTTTAGCTGAGGACTGAGAGAAACTAGTCTCTCTCTTTTCCTTTGCTGTTCCTTTCAAATCCTGCCACCAGCACCTTTGATTTTACAGGCAAGGAATGCAGTGAAGACAGGCAAAAGTTTAGAGAGGCAAAATGGAGAAGAGCCTCTTACAAGAGGCAGAGTGAGAACACAACAGCAGGAGATAAGAGTACAAGAACTGAGTTCAGTGAGTGCAGAGGCACTGGCAGCCATTTCACTTGAGATTCTTCTACTTGCCCACAGCGTAGCAGCAACACACAAACAAAGCTTGGCACATGAAACCTCTCCTGTTCTGAGCCCCTGTTTCCCAGACAATCCTGCCCAAGCCCTCGGCAGCACAGATGGGATTGCTGACCTCCCGACTGATGGCTGCCATCTCCTCTTCAGACAGGTAGCTCTTGCTGATGACATCGCTCAGGGTGCCTCCGTCCATGTACTCCATAACCAGCCAGAGTTCCTCACCCAGAAGGTAGCTGAAAGAAGGAAATAAGGGCGTGGAGATAAACATGCATGGCTACATTGATATTTCCTTCCGGGTTTCTTGTTTCCAAGTCCCTTTGTGACTAGGACAGAATCAAAGGAATAGATATTCCCTCTAGACTGTGCATTGTTTGCAGTCTGTGCAGTCTCAAGGAGTAAGGCACAGCTGTGAAAAAGGAGATGGCTTAGATGGCCTGCAAGCAAAAAGTGCAGTTTAGTAACAGCCCAGACAAAAAACCTGTCAGGCATGGTGCTTCTGGAAATAAGCACCTAGTCTTCCTGGCATGCATAGCAATGGCAAAGAGAGGCAAGGATCTAAGGGAAATCCACTTTAGGAAGGTTCATCAGCATTGAAGAAACTTTAAAAAATCAATCCTGTAAAACTGTGGAGGCAGTGAACTTTGAGGGTATTAACTTAGTAAGATACAGCTGATCCAGGTTTTGAATATTTTTGAATAATTTTCAAACTATGTGTGCCAGGGAAGACTCATGCAGACAAGATGCACTCTTGTCTCATCTATTGGAGATGAGAAGAGAAATATTAAGAAATAATTAACAGCTCCACTTTCTGACACTGACCAAAGTGAGTTTTTAACCTCTCATGTTTGTTGTGTGTAAATGCACATTCACGGGATAAGACCATGACCTCTCACCTGTCTAAATAATTCACAACACTGGGACTCCTATGCCTCTTCATGATCATGATTTCATTAATGCATAGCTGCTTCCTTTTCAGTCCTTGAAGCTTTATTTTCTTTATAGCCACCTAAAGAGACATTGAAAATCAATAACTTGAGAAGTTGGTGGCATGAGACCACAACAGACATGGAGTGAGGGATTTTGCAATGACACAGCTGAGCTGTGCCAAACTGCCTTGTGATTAGCACTGCAGTAATTAGGAACTGACATTCCAACAGCCCATTTCTCTGCTCCCTTGGAGGGCAGTTACAGGACATGTGGGGCCACTGATGTTGCCTTGACAACTTGGTATCAGTGGTGTGTCAACTATCAGCCACAAACCTCTGACCACACTCTCTGCTGCTTTGGATGGGATTCAGAAGAAGTAATCCAGGCCTTGATACTCTGTGGATACATCTTGGGGTATGGGCAGAGCTTAGGGCTTTTAGGGACGCCTTGCAGATCTCTCCCTACGTGCAGCTCCCAAGTGCAGCACTGCAGGTGGCTAAGGAACTACCAGGAACTTTCAGATGTATTTGCTGGCAGCCAGAAATGAGAATTCAGGACTCTGAAGCTGTAGCCCCAAAGGGCAGTGAGGTGCTCTAAGGCACCACCTTTGTTTTAGCCATGGAGAGCGAGTGAGCGCGTCCCTCTCTGAAAGGAACCGCTGCCCTCCGTGCCTTCCTTCTGGCAGCTGAGAAGGACAAAGCCCCAAATGTATTTTGCAGGCTGGCACCAGTCTGTGCTTCTTGTGCCTTTTCAGCACAGCTCTACCCAAAGCTCCAGCCACAGCTCACAGCAGAGGGGAAAGCCCTCGAGTGCAGCAGAATCTCTGGGGGCTGTTGACATTTACCTCTCCCCACGTGGCATTGTCGAGCGCTCTAACCACATCTCCAAAAGACCTAGAAACAAAACAGAAGCAGAGAAAGGAGAAGCTGTTTAGCTCTTGGAGTGAAAGCCAGCCCACACAGGAGATGTCTCCTGTAAATGCCCAAAACCTGCAGGATGCAGGAGGGCTCTGCCAGAAGGCAGATGATGCATTTTCCTCTCAAGTGCATGGGCACTGGGCCTGTTCTTGAAGCATTGGGGTTCACTGCCTCAGCTCCTAAAGGGAGTTTGTTCTTTCATCTTGGGTTTCAGTTTCTAAACTGTGTGGTTCCTATCCTAACCACAGAGTACTTCCTTCAGCAAACCATAGGAAAGAAATGTTCCTGAGAACTGTAACCTGACAGCTTTGATAGGGGGTAGGTTGCTCTTTCATGCAAGCAGGATTCTTCTTTGTTCATTAGTGTGTCAGTATGATTTTGAGACATACAAAAACGCTAAAGAAACTAACACAATGCTGTCCTATACTTGAGAGAGAAGATATTCCAGGTTCTGTCCCTTGATGCAGGCAAGACCTCGGCAGCATGGGGATGTCTCTGACAAAGCCTTCTGAGCACACTCACAAATTCTGAGCAGCGCTAAAAGATGGGACAATCTATCCAAAGGGTGTGAACATGTTTGCAGCTGGCCTGACTTCACGCTGGATAGACATTCCACCAGAAAAACGTCTGGCCCATGGCTGTGCAGAAGTAACTGCAGTTGGACTCACCCGCTGCCAATGTGTTCCAGTTCCATGTATTTCATTGCGGGATTTTCCATGGTCACCATTCTCCCTGAGGGAAACAAAGTGCAAGATGCTCACTTTAAAGCAGAGATGCCAGCTTCCAGGAGATACAAAAGGCAGCCCCACTCTCTGGGGCTCTGAGTCCTTTGTGGTCAACTGGGTAACAACAACAACCACAACAGCAATAGGACAGGCAGCCCTGCAGTGCAGATGGCTGGCACAGAGACTGATTTTGTCCAGTCCTTTGAAGAGTTCTCTTGACAGGAAACAAAGCACAGGGAGATGCATTCCCAGGTGAGGAGGACATCTTCTCCACCTTTCAGCAGTTTGCCAAAAGAATGCCTTTCTGTTTGTAAACCACAGCAGCTCAAGCTATAACCAATCCTGACAGGGCTTTCAGCATGAGGACCCTCACTCTTCATGAGCAGGCTGAGCTCAAAGATGTCCCTCTTCCATCTAAGGAAGGCTCCAGCCTCTGCAGTCCCACCAGCCCTCAGGGACAGGGCAGCTACCGCAACAAGGCTGGCAAAGCCCAAGGAGGGAGCACTGACAAGAAGTGGGAAGAAGCCACAGGCAGCCTGAGCCCTGTACAAGCTGTTGCCCTGTCATGGTTTGAACCCTGGCACAATGCCAGGGCCCCCATGAAGGGTATATTTCTAAAATGGTTGCTGTGAGATGTGACCCAGGAACAGAACAAAGCAGGCTCCCATTCGGGGATGGAGGGAAAAACACAACACTTTAATAATCTACAACACAGAAACATAAGGGAAAAAAGAAAAAAAACCACACACAACGATCCACAATGGAACTCCCAAAACACTCCTCCTCCCCCTCAGTTCTCTAACATTCAAATCCCCTCTAACACATCGATTCTCAGTCTAATACCCTCTTTCACACAAGCTTCTCCCCAGTTCATCAAGAGAGAGAGGAGTCTCCCTCTTATACCATGGGCTTCCCCTGGAAACACAGTGGAACCTCCTGTGCTTCTGTGTCACATGCGGCAGCCGCCCGAAGAAAATCTGCCGCGGTGACCATCTTCCTTCCATGTCCAGTGCTCTCACCACTGTCCATGGATCCAAACTGCTCCTTAGGTCCTTTTAAGAATGCTTGTCGCCCAGTTCCAAGAAATGGCCGCCTCTCACCATTTGGGACACCTGTCCCCCCCATATTTTTACTGCCCTGGGGCCTGGGTCTCGGGAACAGAGATCCTTCGCTGAAGGCAGAGGGCTCCACCACACCCTCCCCCTCAGTCTCTGTTCTCTCTACTTCTCCTCGCGGCCTTATCATTCCTGGCCTCCGGCCATCCGCCTCCCCAAGGCTGCAGTCTCTGCATTATCAGAAGAAATTGGTCTCGCCCGTGGCTATGTAAGAGAAAAGTCCAGCCAAAGCCACTCCAATCATCTCCTCCAATCATCTGGGGCACTCTCATCTGCTGGTATTTTCTTCACCTACTCGAACCTCTTCTTCTTTCCCATCCTCCGTCCCCTCTAAACTAACAGCTGGGGAAGATCAGTGTTTTACAGCTTCCATTGTTTCAAGAGTAAGAGGGTTAAAAGCTCAGCCTGGTCTCCCAGCGGCTGGGCACCTTGTCCCGCCCCCGCTTCTCCTCCTGGCCGCAGTGCCGGCACGAGATATCACATTCCAAGCCAGCACAGTCCCTGCCATCCTCTCCCAGGGGGGATGCCCAAACCATCCCACGTTCTCCTCCACCTCTGCAGCTTTTGGGGCTCCCGGCCTCCTCCCTGTCATGGCCTCCCCCTCCCCCACCCAGACGCAGCTGGGCAGGGGAGAGGCCAGACTCTACTCACCAACGCCGGATTCCCAAAGAGGAAGTTCTCTGGGAATCTCCTGCTTTTAACCCCCGTGTGTTCTCAGAGGCGTATCCAGACCCTTAGTGGCTACATCAAATGCCAATTTTGAATTTGGCCCCTGATTGGCCGGACTTAGACTTTTCTAGAAACACATTTCCGGCCAAACCACGACATGCCCCCATTCAGGACACAGCAGGATGGGCTTTGAGATCAGACACAGCGAGGTGCAGATCAATGCCCTTCTTGTCCCAACAGGTGATGGCAGACCCAGAATCCACTGGGCTCTGCTCTCAGCCCCACCAGGCCTTATCTGAGAGCACAGCACTGGCAGCTGTTGTGGGCAAGAAGCAGATTGATGGGGTTGTGCTGCAGAATCACAAAGGACTTGATGTGTTTTCCTAGAGAGTGATCTGAGCAGGGCTTGGGCCAATGAGTAGGATTCTAAGAGTCATGGGAAAGAGTGGGAATCAGGTATGAAAAAGTGCACAGAGTACACTGTCCCTCATATGAGAAATACACCAGACATACCCAGTATCTCCAGATATTTCTCCTCAATCTTCCATTTTGGAGCAGCCATGCTGCTCTCAGAACTGGTGATGAACGAACTGTCCAAGCTTGACTTCCAAGATTCAAGAGTATATCTTCCTCCAGGTAATGCTGCTGCAGCAGCAGGTTTAATGCCAGAGCCCATGGTGTGCTGAACCTGTCGCACTTCTGGTGGGGACAGTTCCTGTGCCTCACACCAACCTTGGGGCCCTTCATTGCCCGTTGTTTGCTGGAAGTCTTTGCAGGCTGCCAGGTGAGATGTCGACACTTGCACCTCAAGTCAAAGAGAACAAAGCAGTCAGAGACTACAGCTTGTCCCAGTCAGCCAAGAGTCATTGACTGTGAGGACAGGGAAAGAACCGATTTACAAGGGATACAGACAGGGATTCAGTCCTCCATCTGGGTCACCATGTTCCAGTGCAAAGAAACAGGGAGAGCAGCAACAGGCCAGCAGGAATCAATTTGGATGACTGCTGGCCAAAAGGCCAAAGGACAAGTCCCGCTGTCCAGGGCAGCAGCTGAGATTCAGCACAGCAGGAAATGTCCTTCAGAGTGACTGTGATCCACACTAGAGCAGGATGGCACTCAGAGGCACGGCCCCACTCCCTGCTGCTCTGCAGTGAAAAGCAAGAAGGGCAGAAAGCACCAGTTTGGTGACAGCAGTGGATGTCCCTCCTTCACTCACTTGATTTTGTAGAGCCTGAGGGAGGCGGTTAAGTTTCTCTCTTATGATTTTCATTTCTTCCTCCAGCCTCTTCTCCCTTGCCTTGTTCCTGTCCTCAGATTCCTGCAGCTCTGCCTCCACATCTTCCTTGATGGTCTGTAAACAACAATGGAGAGGAAGTTTCATGAGTGGAGTGGCTGCCACTCTTCCACTTACCTGGTTTTGTTGATCGCTCCTATGCTGATGGCGATTCATCTCCTCTTGAATTCTTCTCATCTCATCTTTGTTCCTCCTCTTCACTGCCATGATGGCACTCTGAGCTTCGGGCAGCTCTGCCTGGGGCTCTGACTTGATGTTCTATACACACAAATGCACAGCAAGTGACTGAGAGCTGCCATCAGGCTCAGCTTTTTCCTCTTGCAGCCTCAAAAGCACATCTATTCAGCCACTTCTTTCTGCTTCCCTACCCACCTCTGCTTCCACTGCAACCCTCCTGTCCCAGTGCTGATCTCTGCAGATTCCAAGGCTCTGTGCTTTCAGTGCCTGTGGGAGTCCTGGCCTCTTCAGGCCCAAGAGCTCTTCCTGCCCTTCCCTCTGTCACCTGGCCAGTCAGGCTTACCTGGCCATTCTGCTGTGGCTCTTCCACCTGCTGCCTGAGCTGCTCTTCCTGCTCTCGGGCTGGGAACAGCTCTCCCTGAGCCTGGCATGGCATCTCTGGTAAAGGAGTCTCATCCTGCTCTTTCTCTACAAAGACCTGCACAGAAAGCAAAAGAAGATGGGTTTTGACTTCCCGTGTGATATTTGTGAGCCAAGACTCAAAGGCTGATGGGCTCACACATTCCCAAAGCTCTGTGCTGCTGCTCTCCTGGGTCATTCCCTGCCCGAGGGGAGGCACAGATTCCAAAGTGATCCTGGCACTACAATCAGGGGCCATCTGGCACTGAAGCTCCAACAGCCTGTCAGGCAGCTGACAGGGAAGGTGTGGCATTCCTCAAGGCTCTGGTGAGGGCCTCCCTCTGCTCCTGCCATGTCCTCTTTTTCTTTCAGTAGTGACTGACACCCAGCCCTGTCCCACAGCTCCATCCTGGCTCTGCAGGTGGATTCCTGGCTGAGCTCAGCCCTTGGGAGAGACACTTCTGCAGTTCACGTTCTCCTCAGTCCTGCACCAGCATTCCTACCTTTCTGACATCTACACTCTTGTTAAAAATCCTGTCATTCAGGAGATAAGGATGCGTGCAAAGATCCTCTGATGGAAGTCACAGAGCCTCTATGGCCACCTCAGTATATGGAAGAGGACCAAGGTGTTTCTTCTCCCTCTTTTGTCAGCTGAGAATTCTGACCAGCAGTAACAGAGACTCTCATAAGGCCCCATTAACAAATGCACTTAAACACCCCTGGGGATGCCAGTGAAGGAAACCATGTGTCATGTAATGCATGTATGAGCAGAGTCACCAAACACCACTGAACCATGGAATTGTTCCACCTCTCTAGGACAGACAGAAATTTAAAGAATTAACTGGGGACTTCAGGGCAGAAAAGACCAGAGGAGGAATACAGATCTGAGGGGAAAAAACACCATGTCTGGAGGGGGAAACCTCTCTGCCTGCTCAGAATCAGTCAACAGAATATGTCACTAATCCTCTCCTGAAAGGGATGCTTTAGGTGAGCTTTGTACCTCCGACATCCTTGGACCAGAGATGGGAAGATTCAGTTATTAAATGCTACAGAGGGGGAGAGAGAGAGAGAGAGAGAGGGAGAGAGAGAGATCTCACTACTATAATCTGTTATTACTGTCCTCTCTGTTGTTTACACACATCAACACTTGGTAGCCAGTGCCCCCAGTCAGCAACAATCCTGATAATGGTGTTCTATTGCTTCAAGAAACCACATTCCTGGGGAACCTGGAGTGTGTGTAGGTCCTTATGGAAATTGGTCTGACCCAGAGATTACACTGGGAACTGCACTGTGTGCATCTGTGCTGGAGAAAGTTCTTCTCTTGGACTCAACCACAATGGCGCTGCTAAAGTGGCTGTAATCAGAAATAAAGCACAGCCCCTCCCTGCTCCTCTGATCTCTGAGGACCAGTTGGAATGAAAGGCCATTGATATCCTGCTGAATTCCCAAACAAAACACACTCTGATTCCCTGAGCTGCAAAAAGGAACAGACATTGATAACCTGAAATTGATCTCTAATGCCATACTGGCCGGCCTGGAACGACAACAGATCCATTGGCACCAAGCTCATAAAAAACGACTTAATTCTCCAGAAGTGACACATTGGAAAATAAAATTCTAGCAGACCCACTACAAGTACTGTAAAAGGGCTGAAAATAATGAGGAAAAGTAGCATGGTAGGGAAAAAAAAGAAAATTAACAAACCTCACACTCCAAGAAAAGAAAAATTAACAATTTAAATAAAGGAAAAAAAAGTAAATTCCAAAAGTGGCTAAAATATTTTGATTGAGTGAGCAAAATCTGAAGGTCCTTCACCAGCCTCCCTTTGTGCAGACTAAAGCTCTCTCAGCACCTCCTCCCTGGGCTCCTGCTCCATACCCTTGCCCACCTCCCGTCTTCTTCTGTGCACACACTCCAGCCCCTCAAGGACTTGCTGCTTCACAGGGCCCACAACTGCACACAGCACTCACTGCAGCTGCGGCCGCAGCGCTGCCCAGCACAGGCCGGTGCTCACTGCCCTGCTCCTGCTGCCCCTCTGCTGCTCACACAGCCCACCATGCCCTTGGCCTTCTTGCCCGCTTGCCCACAGGCTGGCTCTTGCTCAGCTGCTCTGGACCGGCAGCAGCCCTGGCTCCTTTTGGCCCATGCAGCTCCCTAGACACAAAATTGCCCATCTGACTGCAAATACTGCATCCAACATTTCAACATGTCCTTCCTGCTCTGAGCAACACAATACAGCTCTCAAGGACTTGCAGCTTCACCCCCACTCCAGGCTCCTGGGCATTTTCCAAAGCTGCAGACTTCACCACTAAAAGGAGCCACAGAAACTCGCCCATTCTGCCTTTTGCCTCACCAGAAGGCTTCGCAACTAAGTGCTTCTTTTCCTTGGCCATAGGGGACAAGAATGGCCCCCCCACGGCTTCACGGGCAGCACAATCATCTCCTTGCAGCTTATCAGAAGGCAAAAGGCAGCTGGGCCAAAATAGTCTGTACGAGTGAAGAACTCCTCAAGAAAACTGCAGAACTCTTCCACAAGCCAAATACACCTTTCCACTCAGGAAAAACAAAAAAAGCAAGCTCTGGGACCTCCAGCACTACCACCTGTGCCCTTGGCCAATGCACTGCAGAAGCCCAGAGACAGAGCTTCACTCAGCCAGGCAGCCAAAAGCCCACCCAGAGCCCCCAGCTCTTTGGTGCCTCAACATGACAGGCCAAAGGCCAATTTCCAGCTGGCACTGCCTGCACGAAATGGCTACGTCCTGCAGGACTCCAGCACTCCGCCTCCTCAGCCAGCAACAGCAGTGCTGGCTGCTCAGAAACTTGCACCTCTGCCTTGCCCTAAAGACAGCAGCACCCCAACTGGCACTTACTCTCTTGGGATGATCAGGCTGGGCTGTGACCACGGCTGGAGTCTCGTGGTCATCTTGCTCCCTTTGCTCCTCTTTGGCTTCTTCTCCAGGAGCAGAGGGAGCCAGGGGAGAGATTGCTTTTGCATTTGTCTCCTGTGGCAAGAGAGAAGCATGAGGGACAGCCAGTTACCTAGCATTTCTAACCTCATTTCTCCTGGCATTTACAACCACAGCTTCTAAGGAGAACTCATCAACTGTGTTAGCAATGGCATTCTCAGTGTCTCCAACCCCATTAAAATGGGCCAATTCAACACTATATGGCTATGAATTTGATATTCCTTCCTGGCTGCTATCAGCAAGCAACGTTGTCTCTGCAAAACAGAGCTTATATTTCTTGCAAGCTCAGAAATGGACAAGTAGCAAAGAGCCAGCAACGCCATTGCTATTGCTGCAGCAGACAGGGAAAACCAGAACTGGTCAGAATCCCATCCAGTGCTGGAAAAGGGCAGGAAATGTTGTGCAGAAGCCCCCTTGCTGGCTGGAGAAAGAGAAAAAGAACAGGGCTTCTCCTCCTGGCATACCAAAAACACCTACAAGCCCCAGGATGCAAGTGAGCCATTCCAGTGTCTAAAGCACTTGGATGCACTGAGGGCAGGTTTGGCAGGGCAACAGCCCTTGTGCTGAGCACTGTCATATGGGCATCTATGGAAATTCTTCAGTTCTCCTTCTTCAGATTTCTGAGATTGGAATTAGGAAATATCCACTCTTGTTGTTGTTGTTGTTGTTGTTGTTGTTGTTGTTGTTGTTGTTGTTGTTGTTGTTGTTGAAGTCATGGGAATTATTTTCTTTGGGCTTTTCTCTCTGGATTTTCTTTTGGCCGTCCTTTCTGGCCCTCTATACTCTTCTGTGTCTAGTCAAGGTGACAGCTTGCTCCCGAATTTTTAAATAGGAGGAACATGAAATCTCCCTTTCTCACTCACCTCAGGATCAGCTCCACTGAATACATGTTTTATGTGACCTGTAGTGGGCAGGGAAAATGAATCAGATGCTGTGAGAAAAGTTCCTGGGCTGGTGAATTCCACATAAGAGGTCAAGCCAAACAGAGATTATTTTCCCTTTCACTACATCGCTCCAGGAGACACATTTCATTCACACAGCCACCAAGAGATCAGGACAATGTTCTTGCTTATTCCTACACTTCAACAGCTTTAGCCAGCAAAAGAATACAAACATGATCAATAAAATACAAATTCTTCATTAACACTCAATACTCCTGATCTAGTAAACACTTAAAATAGCTTCTAAAATCCTCTCCTTCAGGTGGTTTAAAAAAAAAAAAAATCAGTTGCATGCACTAATTCTCATTAACTTGCTGTAAACAGTTTTCCAGAAAAGCTTCCCCAAAATTCCTCTGAGCTTTGGCAGTTCTATTGTGAAACAGCACAGCAGCAGCTGCAGGAGTCAAGAGGAGACACTCACTGGTTTGGAGTTTGCACTTCTTTGCAAAGGGAATCACTCTTTTAGCACTAGGTAAAGGGTCAAGTTAGACAATCAAATTCTTTCATGACCAAATTTAGAAAGAAAGAAGCTTTCCCTGAATTCTGGGAACAACTGCAACTGGGAAGAACTGAATTTTTAGAGGCCTTCTGAGGAGTTCTCCCAGTCTACAGTTTCAAAGCTGTCTTGCTTGTCCCAGCAAACTGAGGAAATGACAGACCCTGTTGCCACAGACTCTCCCAGGGAGGGAAGGGAACCCCTGCAGGTTCCCTGGCAATGTTGCCCCTGTGGCTACAGACACCCCCTTTTTAGCTGAACAAATTGACAGGAGCTTTATTAAACCAGTGGCATCCTAATGCTCTTTCTGTTTCTAAATCAGCTCAGTCACTAAGAAGGAGCAGGAAGACATACAAAAGCCAGGTTATGTTACACCCTAATCTAAGTAGAGGGGAAATCTCTACTTACGTGCCAGGTGAGTCAGAAAATAGCCGGAATAAGTAACGCCATAAACAGTAACCACTGCAGCAGCAAGCTGCTGAATCATTGTAGCACTGCCGTGCAAGTTTGCACGCTGTGCTCCAACACTAGAACAAACAAGGCTCCTGTCAGTGTGCAGCTGCCCACTGACAAATGCCTCAAGGCGCAGGGTGCTCCTGCTCTGAGCAAGCCCTAGGGCTGCTCTGACACTGAGGCCTTCCGTGCACCAAGGCAACCTTCTCATGTCACCACTGTGACGTGGCAACCATGCCCTGACATCACAAAGCAAATGCTCTGTGTTGGTCTGTGACTTTATACAAAGCAATAACCAACCTTCCCCACAGCAAACACAAAATAGCCTGGGAAGTTCTCCTCTGCCACAAAGCAGCACAAATTGCCCTCTTGGTCCAAACCCTGTTGTTCAAGGGATCCAAGAGCAACTTCAAGAGTGCCCCAAGCACCTACAGCCTGTAGCCCAAGTGAGCACTGAGATGGGACACAAGCAAAGGAAACCAGATCAAGAAAATGGCCCACAGCATTGCACATGTGAGAAACGACTCTCACTTTGAAAATTTTAAAGGTTTATTAAACCTTAACAAAGGACTGAACAAGGAAAAATGTTCAGCACTGGCAGTCTCTGTGACTTGCAGCCACATCCTCATCTACAAAAGAGATACTCTGCCTTTGATAGCCTTAGCCAATATGGCTAAGACAATGGGAGGATATATTACGATAACATCACTTTACATTTTTACATCCACATAATATTTACCTCTTAATTGTGAGAGCCAACCATTACGTTACTCATCTGTAACACACAGAGCCAGGAGAGAAGCCACTGTTGGCATAACAGCTGAAATAATTGCTAACAAATCTCCCCATATATTTGCACGTTTATCGGACATGCCCAGGGCTCCTGTGCATGTACATCTCTGCCTTTAGTCCCCTTTGGAAGCACTCACACTGGCAGCATCTGCCCAGCAGCAGCAGCTGCTCCAAGCTGGGAACGTGACTGGAGGTGCTGATTTCCAGAGGCTTCTGTGTGCCAGGGGAAGGCAAGGCAGGAGCGGGTTGAACGGCGCTGGCGCTGCTGCTGCTCTGTGCCAGGGAGCCCCGGCTGGGCAGGGCACGGTGCCCTCTGCGCTGCGGGCTCTTCCTCCTGCCACAGCTGGGCACACCTGGGAACAAGGCAGGACAACTTGTGGGGAACCAAGGGCTCTGTGGGGCTCCTCTGCTCTGCACACACCCAGGACACCTGCAGCAAAGAGCTCTGGAGCCTAAAAAGAGAAACCAGAGGGAAAGAGCTGGAAAAGGTTTCATTTGGACCTTTCTTACTGCTAAGAGAAGTTGCCCAAATGAAAGGTTACCAAGCAGGGCCTGATCCCTGCTGCCAGCTCAGGGTTAGAAAGAAAGCAATACTTTGTTTCAGTGCAGGGTGTGTAGGGAATCACTTCCTTAACACATGCACTCCCAGCAATCTCACCTACTAATTTGTATCCATGGAACTAAGACATATTCAATACTTTGCTGAAACTCACAGGCTAAACATTACTCCAAATTATTTGACAAATTTAAACCTCTTCTCAGAATTTATTGACATCAGAGTAGGAGTGTCCTGTAGGTCCCTGGTGGTTGCTGCTACAGGTTCAGGAGGAGACCCATGCAGAAAAGAACCTAAGACACAACTGGGCTTGCAAAGCAAATTCATTCCATTAGCTGCAGTAGCAAATAATACATACCAAGCCCTGGATTCCCAAACATCCGCTGAGCAGGAGAAGGAGCTGGAGCGTGGTGCTCGGTAGGAGGCACAGGTAGGCAGTGCACTTCCAGGACATCCCCTGGATCAAAACGGTGTGCATCTCATTCTTCTCACCCCTCCACCCCAGACCAGGCCTTCTATCTCCTACTCAGGAGTGGGATTTTCCCAGTTACAGCATCAGCTCACACAAGGCCGGCGTGTGAGATGAGGCCACCATGGCTCACCATACTCCATGACTCCCTGCCAACAAGGGCTCCATGATGCATTGTTCCCCTTTCAAGGCTGAACTGCCCACCCACTGACCAATACATTCTTTCTCTTTCAAGGGTCAAGTTCCCCCCTTTAAACAATACACTTTTCTTCATTGTCTTGTCAACCTGCTCAAACATGGATCAAATATGGCAGGGCCTCGGATCTCGGGTTTCCTGCTGTCAGGATGACCCAAGTGTCCCTTTTTCCCAGCCTGATGGTTGAAGGAAGAGTTGGAATTCTCCGGCTCTGATTCACAAGATTGTTTATTATCTAGTATCTAAAATATTTTCTCTCAGACTCGCAGAGGTCTGATCTGCAGGTCTGTCAAGGGCACACTGCCTTGCCCTGAGGCAGTGCTATCTCTTGATACTAAAAACTACATGTACTTTATTTACAGTTATTTTCCAATACCTATCACCTATGTTAGACTGTCTACTTCTACTCTAAACCAATCCAAAAGTGCCAGCATCACCCAGAACATGGATGTTAGGAAGGAGAAAGAAGGACAGGGAACACCCAAATTCCTCCATCTTGGGACTCTAAACCCCTCTTCTAAAAATCCCAAAATTCTACTTTTCACCCTGTGACAACTGCTATTATGCTGCTTCAAATTCTCTGACTTGGGATTCTTCATACAAGGTTGTTAATTTGCTCCATGGCTTAAGATCAAAATCCCAAGTATCTTTGGCTTCCTGACAGGATCTCCGAGCCCCCTGCCAAGGCTCGAGCCATCCAGGGCACCCAGAGGGATGTCCTGGGTTCTGACACTCCAACACGACTCCTGCTCCTGACACAGTCATTTAGGAAATATTTCAATCTTCAAATTCGCCTCTGCTAGTCAAGAGCCTCCTAAAACACTTTCTTCCCTTTCAATGCATTCCAGCTGCCTTCTTAGCAGGACCACTGTCTTTATTCTCAAGGCTAAGAGAGCCACTTGCACACATGAATCACTGCAATGGGGGAATACAGGGTTCAGCACTGCCCGTTAAAGCTAAAGGAATTCACAAGACTAAGCCCTATTTGTTACACTTCATGCCGCTCCTTCCTTTTCTGGGAATCAAACACAAGCATTTCATCAATACACCCTGCAAGTGCTCTTGCTGAGTGAAGCCACATTGCTGTGTCAATAAAGCAGCTGGGACTCCGTTTCTTCATGCAGGGAATGCCAATTCTTTATTCATATTACACATTTTTATGCGATTTTCACAGCCCTCATGTTCAATTCCAACTGCCTGGTAGTTTCCTTGCCACACCATTCATTGCTTAGAAGGTGTTTTTGTGTGTACATGCTAAGAGTTTCTCTTTTATTCAGGTGTTTACATTTTTCCTCTGTGGACTCTCATGGGTCAGATTTCTTATTTATTACAGGTGCAAACTGTTTTCTAATTACAACAGCTTGCTGTGTTAACTGCACTCATTCTGATGATTTTTCACATGGGAAGTTAGCTAGCTGCACATAGAAGACATAACAGGCCAGCTGGTAATTGAGCAGAGCAAGGCCTGATTTTATAAGGCCTTTCTTTTCTAATACCCCTACCTGTGTGCAACACATGAAGACTTTCTTTCAGAAATTAATCAGGAAAACACAGATTGCCTGCTGAAATTATTCTGCTCTCTTCCAAATCAGTTCACTACTCAAGTACAACCTCAGGCACATCCCCAATTCCCTCTCTCCGAGCAGCTCAGAGCAGCATTGCACAGCGCTTGCTGTGCTCCAGAGAGCACAAAGCAGGCTGGCCTGGTGGGCCTGAATATTTCTGCAAAACACTCTGCATTTCACACCTTTGCTGTGGCTCAGGGCAGAACTGCAGGCCTGCAGGCGCTTCCTGGCAGAGCTGTGGGAGGCACTGGCTCCTGCAGATGGGAGCTGCCAAGCTGTCAGTGCCTCAGGCTGGCCTGGCTTGCCCTGGCAGAAGTGCCGTGCCTGAAGGACGCTGCCCTGTGCTCCAGCCTGCCCAGCAGCCCGGCTCCCTGCGCCGCTGCCCAGAGTGCTGCACACACTGCTGCCCTTTGCCAGGAGTCACAGGGCAGCCGGCAGAAGAGTAGGAATCCTCAGCCAGGCCACCGGCCCTGGGCTGCCCCTGGCCTTCCTCTGCTCCTGGGCAGACTCCAGACGGCCAATGCCTCCAGTCTGGGCTGTGCCCAGCACGGCTACGCTTCCCCTCGGGAGCAGCCAGCTGCCACCTGGGCTCTGAGAGCGGAGGATTCGCCCGCTGCCAGGAAGAGGCACCCAGGGCCCGGCTGCTGCCTCCTGCAGCTCCAAGGGCCTCCTTCCAGCCTGCCTCTGCCCAGGCTCAGGCTGCTCCGGGCTCTGCCAGGCCTCTGCTGGGGCTGCACCCCGGCCAAGGCCGGGCCCGCTCTCACCTCACAGGCGCTGCCAGCTCTGCACCAGAGGAGACCTTTCAGAGCCCCCTCTCTGATCCTTCTGCTTTCTCACTTGAGCAAGGCTCTCCTTCTGCCAAAGAGATTGCACTTGGGGATACAAATCCAAGTGGCAGGAACTCGAATGCTCCTGAGTCACAGCAGAGAGCCTCTATCCACATAGAGTATTTGGGCTGCCCCATTCCTTCTTTGGTTTTTCATGCAAACGCCATTGCCCTTTCTACCTCAAATAGAGGTACCACAGCGGACCAAAACCAGACAAGTGGGTCATATTCCAAAAGCAGCATGGTCTGGAATGCATGAATGAAGATGAGCATACCCCAATTTCACACCATGCCAAAGACACTGTAGGGGTGACTTCCACGTTTAAGAAATAACAGACAATATAGAAGGAAATCATGAGCTTATTCACACAGTAAGAAGGAAGGAAATTTCAAGGAGCGTTGTGGTTTCAAAACTTTTATTAATTTCAAATCCTACGCGGCAGCCCTATTACACATTCATATCCTAACCCTAATGGTAACCTTAACTGCCTAAGCCTAGCCATAACCCAAACCCTAGACCTAACCCTAACCCTAAACCTGACCCCAGTCATAACACTAACCCTAACTCTAACCCTAGTCCTAAGCCTAGTCCTAACCCTAAGCCTAAACCTACCCGTAACCCTAACCCTAGTCCTAACCCTAACCCTAACCCTAACCCTAACCCTAACCCTAACCCTAACCCTAACCCTAACCTTAACCCTAACCCTAACTCTTGCCCTAGTCCTAACCTACAATTCTGCTCTAAGCTGGTTGAGAACTAAGTGATCCTGATGTGATTTCCCCTTTCTTGTCTCTTTCCTCTTCTTCCCTGCAACAATCAGTGGCACCAGACTGGACACAGGCTCAGCAGATCTTACAAATGGATGCTGCACCAAGGAAAAAAGAAAATCAACAGAAGTCAATGAACCATGACGTTCCAAGCTCAGGATTCACAGGACTCCTAGAAAGATCCAGAAAGATGGACCATCTGCACCTCAATCATCATGTGCAACACCTTGCCATCACAGGCAAACCTGGCCCAGAATCCCACTCATCCATTTATCCAGGTGTCTTCATCTTGCTGGGATTTTTGCACTGACAGTGCTCTAGAAATGGTGCTTTCTGTCCTGAGGCTTCTTCCTTTCAGGAAACTCCAAAGCCTCACATTGGTCCTTGTCTTTGACCAACAGGCACTGGGCTGATTTCCACAGGGAGACAGAGCAGTGCCTACCTTTCCATGCCCTGCCCCTCCTGTGCTGGATGGCACCTTCCTTCCCAGCAGGGACAGCCCAGTGGCACTGGCTGCTGCACTTCCCTCTCTGCCACACAACCTGGCAGTAACCCTGGGGCAGTTCCTGTCTGCTTGAGCATGCCAGGCAGCATATGGGGCTGGGACAAGTCCCTCTCAGCTCTCCCTGTTTGCGTGCCAGAAACCTCCAAGGGTGGGGTGGAGGCACAAACCAGGGCCCCTCAGAGGCTGACAGTGAGCCCCCCACAGCCCCTCCTGCCCACAGCCAAATCTCTGACCACTCAGCCAGGCCTGGCGTCCTTGGGTTCCTGCACCACCTTTGCATGTCTCTGTACCCTGCATTGCTCTACTTCAA
Organism: Passer domesticus; assembly: GCF_036417665.1. Classification (NCBI taxonomy): domain Eukaryota; kingdom Metazoa; phylum Chordata; class Aves; order Passeriformes; family Passeridae; genus Passer; species Passer domesticus. The sequence goes on along the minus strand of NW_026989908.1, from coordinate 97,313 downwards.
TTCTTTTGCCATTGGATAAAATGGGGCACACCACCAAATTACAAAACAGGGCAACAGAAAACAGTCAGAGGACAGAGTACCTCTCCTCTCAGGAAAAACAGGGAGAGGTGGAGTTATTCAGTTGTGTGAAGAACAGGCCCCAGGGAGCCACTTGTTGCCATTTTCCAAGACTTCACAGTGGCTTTGAAGAAAGTGGGGGACACCTTTTTTGAACAGGGCCAGTTACAATGGAATGTGGGGAAATATTTCTAAACACAAAGGGGATGCAATCAGAGTAGATCTTAGGTAGAACTTGTTTACTTAGAGCATTCTGCAACTCTGGCACACGGGTCCCCAAGAGATTGTAGGTGCCTCATCCCTGGAACCATTCCAGGTCAGGTGGAAAATGGCTCTGAGCAATGTGATCTCTTTAAAGATGTCCCTGCTCATGGCAGGACACTTGCACCTGATGACCTTCACAGGGCCCTGCCAGCCCAGCCCAGTCTAGGACTCCTCACTATTTTCATTTCAAGAGCACCAAGAGTGAAGGTGAGGAGGAAGGGGGCTCATCTGATGCCTTGGACTTCAGTAGTGGAGGAGCCCATCCCTCGCACCCCATTTCACCTGTGGCCCCTTTGCATTTTATCTGCAGGAGCTCCTTGGCAGACCAGCGCCGCTCCTCGTCTGTCTGCAGGCACCAGCTCAGGAAGTCACACAGGCAAGGTGAAAACAGGTTGGGCTCCTGCAGCTTTTGTTTCCCTCCTGTGCCTATCAGGATTTGAGGCTGGGAAAAAGGAAACAGGGAGGTTCCACCTGCTGCTTTTCCCATCTGTAACTGCTCTCCCTGAGCCCATTGTTTAAGCTCCATTCTGCAGTGGCAATTTCTGCCCTGGCAGAGACCCAGAGATGACTTTCCTTCACCTACAAAAAACCCAAACCCCACGGCTTTTCCAACATCCTGCAGATCTTGCCTTTGCAGCTGATTTCATTGACTGACCTAGCAAATGGGAACTACATCAGCAAAGCATGTTTGATTCTTTGAGAACCCACACCAGCTTGATAGGCTTTTTGGAAGAGGGACTTTGCTATACTAACTCTGCTATTTCCAAGGATTAGTACAAGAAAGGCATCTCTGCCATGCTTGTTGGTCCCTTAAGCAGAGCTGCCATAAAACAAAACTCATCAAGTTCTCTCCTTTGTTCTTGAAAACCATGGTAATTGGAAGGAAAGAAAGGAAATCCACCAGGTATTCCTCAGGTAAGGAAACAAACATTTAAATCTCAAATTCCACACAGACACATTAAGATGCCTGCAGAAATGTGATGAAAATGCCTGCTTGGGCACACAGGAAACACCTGCAGTTCTGTCTCTCAGCAGTCGGAAAATTTCAGCTTCCCTGAAGCAAAAGAAAAACTTTTCATGGTCAAATCAGAAGGAGAGGCGCCACCCTTTGGTAACCCTCTGCTCATTTGGCTACTCAGGTCAATGCATTAATGGTAGGCCCATCCCAGAAAGTGCCAGGAAACAAACAGGGGTTTTGGCAGGCTCTCCATATCACCAGGCTCTGCCTTGCTGACGTGGAGAACGTGGCTTGGGCTATGAGAAAAAACAGGTCACTAGGTGTTTCAGCATCACTGGAAAAGAAGCAGAAGAGACTCTGAGCCATTTACACCTTCATGCCCAGGCTTCCAGCATGTTTCCCAGTGAGAAGACACTGCACAGGGAATTAAGTTCCTCTCTAAAAATCATTGTTTTAGAAACTTTGTTGGGTTTGGGCTTCTTTTCTTCATTGCTGGAAATGTAACACCAGTTCTGAGAGGCTTTGCATTGTGGTTTTAGGGGCATCTTCACAGACACACAAGTGGGAACAACTTGAAACCCAAAGCAAAGTGTTGCCTGAGAAGACTTGGGGAGTGTTTGCCTGTGTTAAGGCTTGAGCTGCCTGGCAGTCCCCTTACATCCATGTGCAGAAACACCCAGCTGCTCCCCAGAACTCAGTCCCTCTGGGCACACAGGCCTCGGGAAAACGATTCCAGCCTTTCTCCTGCTCAAGAGCATCTAACCTAAGCTGAGCTCCAGTTTCTTCAGTAAAGCCAAGGACGTTCACTTCCATGCAGCTGACAGTGTTCATGGAGCTCAGCAGGCCTTCCTGATATTCCTCAGGCCAAGGAATTACAGTGGAATTTGGCCAGACATCAGATGAACATTATCCAATGTGGTTCATGCGGAACCAAGCCCTAACGCTGACAAGCCAGAGGGAGAGAGCTCATTCTGCTTTTGAAAGATGTCAGTTAGAAACATAAGACACAGACTTGGAACTACTCAAACCTCAGCATGCATAATCCATCAAAAATAGACGAAAATAAGAATGGCAAGAGGCCTTGGAGTCTTGATAAAAACGCCCACCACGATAATAATAACTCTGCGCTAGTGGCAGTGAAATCAATGGTGGCCAAAGAGACTTTATTACTTTCCTCTTCAAACCAAAGGAAAATTTCCAAGCTTAAAATAACCAATGTACTCTCCTGGATTAAAAGCAATTATGACAATTCATTCAAGTACGCAGACGTGAGCCAAACAGAGGGATCACAGGTCACGCCTGACGTTCCTTGTTCATCAGTGGAACCTGCAAACTCTGATTTTATGCTATTCATAAATATGCCAGTTGTTGATTTCGTAGAGCTTTTTTGGCAAAATCATGGGTTTTGTTTTCTTATGTTACAGATCCCCTCTATTGGATTTTCAAAGGTGAAATTTTAATGAAAAGTCAAAACCAAAGTTTTTATATTGTAATATACGGGAAGATCTTTTGCCGAAAATTAGCTCATGAAAAGGATGGAGCGAAATCAAATTATACACTGGTGTTGCTTGGTTTAATTGGTTCTTGTAGTGCAGATTTGCCAGCGGAACAACCAAAATGTTTGGGTGACTTTAGCCACCAGGCAGCAGGCTCAAACACCATAAGTTTGTCTAATTTGGGACCAGAAAAGCTTTTCTCTACATGTCTTGTCGGTGAGCCAGTAAAGGATTTGCCCTTGGTCAAAAAGCAATTCAGTAGTAAGCCTGGTGAAATTGACAATGGGAGTAATCCTGTAGTGGATTGGAACGTTTGGACCAAAGAACTTCCCAAAGCAGGATCTGAACCCAAAGAATTTGAAATCCTTGGTCTTTTAACAATGGATTTCTGCCTTACGTTTGAATATAATGATTGGCAAGAAGGTGATCCTCCAAAGTGCAATGTTACTCCCCATTATTTTGCATATAGAAATTCTAGGTTTTGGTGTAATTATTCAAAGAGTTGGGATGTGCTTTCCGAGGCTGACCAATATCCACGACAATTGCCAAAAGGATGTTGGTTCATTGGTGGAGATAGGGCTTGGCAGGGCGTCCCATCACACCCTGCAGGTGCCCCATGTAGCATTGGAATGCTCACTGTGATAGCACCTACTGCTAAAGCAGTCATTAAGAAGAAACACAGGGGAACAAGATCTGCTCATCACTACCATGAAAACTGTAAGAGTGATTTCATGCCTTGGAATGCTGCCAAAAGGGTTTCATCAGGTTATTACCCCAATCAGCCAGGGCATTGAAACAATTAGATCAGGTTGGATCTTGGCTGAGTAAACAAACTAATGCCACATCCAGTACAATTAGTGATATGCTGACAGATGTTAATAGTGCTGGGCATGCTGTCCTTCAAAATAGAGCTGCAGTTGATTTTCTTTTACTGGCACATGGACATGGTTGTGAGGAATTTGAAGGATTGTGTGTTGTATGAACCTGTCTGATCATTCTGAATCCATCCACAAAAACATACAAAAGCTGAAAGATTTGACAGCTCCAATTAAAGCTGATGGTGGGTCCTGGTTAGATGATTTGTTCCTAGGATGGAGCTTTGCACCTTGGCAAAGAGAACTTTGTAAAATAGGTCTATATGTGTTGGGTGTTTTGGTAGTGATACTGTGGTAATACCTTGCATACTTCGGTGCGCGCAACAAATGACAGACAAAACTATCAAACAGATTTTATCGTACGAGAGGGAGAAGTAGGAAATGGATTCACAGAGAGTTCTCAAAATCTCACAGAGATGGTGGATGAAGGTATTGACATAGAAGAAGGTTTTGAATTAAACCTTGGAACAGGTGAGACTTTTTTGAACAATGACTTGTAATTGCTATCAGACATGACTTATGCCCTTTGAACTGACTGGACTTTTATAGCATTAAAATTGTTGTGTTGTAATATAGCAACACTTAATGTGAGCAAAAAGGATGCTTTAAGCAAGCCATAAGCAGATATACTATAGTAAAGCTATGAAACGCAAGGCACTTAATAAAAGACACGGTTGTGAAGGTTTCTTTTTAGGTGAACTGAGAGGGGAATTATGGGAATCCATAACATCAGAGGGTTTTGGAAAAGCTGCAAGAGGAAGGTCTCAGAGACATAACTGTGATTAGAGCTAAGCAGTAGCCATAAGATAGGTCAGCAGAAAAAATATGTAAAAAGTAGAAAAGTAAGGGTAAATAGAACAATGGTCTGTGTATTAATGCTTGGCTAGAATAACTTCCTAAGCTTCAGAAAAGTATATCTAGCAAGATATTAGGAAGTTCGAAGCTTAATAATGGAGCTCTGTGCATTGTGTTTTAAGGCTTACAATCCGGTATTGTATTTGAAATACGCAAGCATTGTTTTAACCAAAGGTAGGTGTGCTTGCAGTGACTGGATGGAAGTACTGTCAATATGCTTTTGCTTTGTGTGATTAGTCAAAAAACCTTTAAAGTTGTAACATTAAGTTCTTGGTCTGCTGCCTGGGATGTGAGCTGATGGCATCTTCCATTGTCATAACCATGTCACGAGACTGATGCTGGAAAATAAAACAGCTCAAGCTGCGTTCCTCAGCAGTCCTGTCCTGTTCCTGATTTGTACACAGCCCCTGGCGGGCGATAATTCCCTTCCTTGCCAGTCAGGGAATAAGGCTCTACGTTCACTTCTGAATTGGCCATTCGTTCTTAAAGATGGAAAGTCCCTCCTTGTCGGAACCCAGGACACCCCTCTGGCTGCCCTGGGTGGCTCAAGCCCCTGGCAGGGGGCTCACAGACCCTGGCATGAAGGCAAAGACATCTGTGCCTTTGAGGTGTCTTTGATTTTGACCCATGGAGAAAATTACCAACGTTACGTGAAGAGCTACAAGTCACGAGAGTTTAAGCAGAATAATAGTTTGTCTCAGGGTGAAAAGGTAGAATTTTGGGGTTTTCAGAATGGGGGTTCAGGAGGCAAGATGGAGGTATTTGGGCGTGCCCTGTCCTTCTTCCTTCTTCTTCCTTTTTCTTCATAGCCTCCATCTTCTGTGTGATTCTGGCACTTTTAGATTGGTTTAGAGTAGAGACAGACTGGCTAACATAGGTGATAGGTAATGGAAAATAATTATAAACAAAGTACACATAGTTCTTAGTTTAAAATGCTGACACCACCCCAAGGGCAGTGCAGTGTGCCATGAACTGACCTTCTAGTCAGACTGCAGCAGGTGAGGAAAAGAATGTATTACATAAGAGAAAATAAACAACCTTGAAAACCAGAGTCAAGGATCTACGACTCCTGCTTCGAGCACCAGGCGGGGAAAAAAGAGACTTTCTAACATTCTTGGGGTCATCTCGACCACAGAGATCCTGACACCTCCTAAGGGTGCTCTGGTGTGGTTTGGAATTGGGAACGGTCTCCTTCCTTTATCAGCTCCAACCTACACTGCCTTTGGAATGCTGCCTATTGGCCAGTTGTTGCCCAGCCATGGACTTGTGGATGAGGAAGAAAGTCCAATTGCATTTCCAGCCAAAACCCAGTGAAAAGCAGGACAGCCAAAACATGCTGTGGATATACAGGCTTTCAGCTGTGCACACAGATGCTTTTGGTTCCTGCTCAGTGTAGCCGGCACATCTCCACTGTGACTGCTCCCACCTCCCAGGCAGCCATGGCTAATTGGTACGAGGCTCTGCAAGTGGAACCAAGAAGGTGGGCAGGTCTGCTGGAAGTACAGGAGAGCAGAGAGGAAAGCACCTGGCAGGACCCTGGCCAGCGAGGCAAAGCACACACTAGACCTGCTGTCTGTCAACAGGTAAGGACTGGTGGGTGACGCCACACTTGGGGTTGTCTGGGGCTCAGCAATCATGAAAAGTCTCTGTGCTTGAGTGGGTTTGTCCCTCTTTCTGTGCCTTCTGTTGTTCCTGTGCTCCACAGTGTCGGGCTGTGTAGCTGTGTGTCACAGCTAAAGTGCAGGAGAACCTCATCTGTCTGCCCTTTGAGGTGGCTGCTCACAGCAGCCTTTTCAATCTGCAAGCTCCGTCTGGAGAGTGACTTCCCCCCGTGTTTGGTCCCGGAGGCCAGAGCCTGTCATCTGCAGTCCCAGGTGCCACTGAGGGCTGCCCAGTGCCTCAGGCTGCTGTGACTCTAGCACAAACAACAGGAGGCAGTGGCAGGTGGTTGTTTCCAAAGTCGCATTCTTCAGGGGCAATGTGCTGTGCGTGTCCTTTGTCCAGCCCAGCCCCAGCCCTAGGGATCAGATGCAGGAACTGCTATTGCTGCTGCTGAAGTCAGTGAGGATTTGGTGGTTGGTTCCATCCCAGAAGAACTGGTCACTTGTGAAGCCGGGTGCTGATAGTGCCCTGCAGATCTCTGGGCTGCAGTGCAGGGCTGGGAGGGAGCTGTCCCTTGTTGTTATTCTCCATCAGGGAAAGCCGTGCCAGCCAGATGTGTGTCAACAGAGCAAACAGGGAGTGAGTGAGTCTCTTCCATATCCATCTGCTGAGAGTGGTGCCCTTTGAGATTAAGTGGCACAAAGTCAATTGCTTGTGGTCCCTCTGTGTATCTCTGTGTTAGACAGTGCTGCTAAATCTGCCTGTAGCACAGCAGCAGGGGAAAAAGCCTCTCAGCTCTGTAGGTGCTACAAGCTGCTATTGATGCACAGAAAATACTGCATATTGTCTTTATGAGGAAGAGAAGAAGTGGTTTAGCAGCAAGAGAAGGTGGAATGATTCTTCTGATCTTTCCTCCTGTCTCGTACAGGCAGATCTGTGTGGCTCATAGATGTGCCCCTGACTGGCAGCAAACAGGGGAATCCCCGGAGCCATAGCCAGGCTGGGCCTTGGGATGCCGGGACTGACCAGGAGCATAGCCCTGGGTGGGCTCATTTGCGAAGTGCGGGCAGACTGTGTCTTGGAGGTAGGTGCCACATGCAAAGTCCATCAGTTTTGCCTGTCCCGTGGCCCGGTCACGGAGGATGTTCTCCGGTTTGATGTCCCGCTGCAGGACCCCACAGCTGCTGCAGTGTTGCATAGCCTCCAGCACCTGGAGGAACGGCCCCTGCACCACCTCCTCCAACATGGAGCCCCCATGCCAGAATGAAATCAAAAAGGTCCTGTGAGTGCTCAGGGCCCTCCATCGCCAACAAGAAGTTGTTAGGGAGCTCACACCAATCCAAGAGCTGATCAACACCATGGAACCCAGGGGACACCTTGTCCAGCAGCTCCATCTCCCTGGGCACGCGGATTCTGTCAGGCTGCAAAGAAGACCACAATGGCATCAGTGGGGCTGATGCCGTGCCAGGCGTCTAGAACCCCTCACCCAGCCCAGGATGCTCTGAGCCCTCCACAGAGCTCACGCCCGCTCTCCCTCCGGGCGTCCTGGTGGCTTCCACTCTGCTGGGCCTCGGCCAACCCCGCCTGTCATGTCCCAGTTTCTGCCGCTGGCCCCGCTCACTCACCAGCTGGCCCTAATGACGGATGCAATCCTGTGACACACTTTTGATGGCCACCTGTGAGCCAAGGGGGGCAGCGGGCTGAGCTCAGATCCTGCCCTGCTGAGCCCCGTCCTCCCTCTGCCCCCCGCCCCACCCCCTCCACCCACCAGGGTGCCATCCGTGGGGCACGTCCCCGAGCAGACAGTGCCGAAGCCACTGTGCAGCAGCAGTGACCCCAGCGGAACGGCTCTCGCAGGACCTCCTGCGCTCTCTCTGCGGGTGAGACGCGGCTGTCAGTGTTCAAGCCAGGACCGGGAACGGTCCCCAACCTCCCCACCATGGCCCACCAAGCGCCCCATGCCGGGCATCCCCATCTGAACGGGGCAGCGGCGGCTCGGGCTGGGTGGCTGCTCTGTCGAGTGGCAGAGCTCGGTCCGGGGAAAGCGCTGCTCACTCCTTTATGGACTGGCTTCATCATTTGAGCAATGCTGCTCCAGTCTGTGGAACATGGAACAAAAAGGGAAAAATCACCCACTTGCAAGAATGCCCAGAGCGTGCATTGAAAAGAGGAAAAAAATGGACCCTTGCACAAGTCCCAAGACCATGCAATTAAATGGAAAATAAGGACACTTCCATGACTTTGCAGACTGTGCAGAAAAAGGAGAATGAAAGGACACTTGCACAAGTTGTCAGAATGTACAGCAAAAAAAAGGGGGGGAAAAAAGGGACACCTGCACAAATCCACAGACTGTACAAGAGAGAAGAAGAAAAAGTGAGACCTGCATGTGTCTGCAGACTCTACAAAAACAGGTGATGAAAAGGACTTCTTTGACAGGGCGCACACTGTCCCAAAGCAGTGCCAAACCTGCTTGCCAGCCTCACGGGTAACAGGAGAAGGCCACAGGTCAAGAACAGGAGTTCAGCCAATGGCTGGAGGAAGCAGAGGAATTTGCAAGGCAGGTGAGTGCTGGAGGAGGCCTGACAAGCTGCCTGCTCTTGTCCTGCTGCTGAACTTCAGTGCTCTTGAGAACAACACTTGGGCCTAAATCCCACTGCAATCAGCATTTCTTTGGAGATTGGCATTTGCTGAGGAACGGCTTACAATGCTTATCCTCTTGGCAGTTAACCTGGGCCGTGTCTTAGAAAGGAGGAAGCTGAGTGAGTGTGTGGAGTTTCCTGGAAGGAACAAAGCCCTGTGACAGCAAGCAGCATTCTCAGGCTGCTCTCAGGAGAAAATCCCATCAAGCTAAAGACACCTGGGTAAAGGGGTGAATATGATTGTGAGCTACGCTGGCCCGCAGTAGCAAGGTCCTGGACATGAAGGTAAGGGGTACATAGTGTCCTCATGTCCTGTTTCTGCACCTTTCTGGGAACCAGAGGAATCCTGCCTCCACCTGTGAGGAATTCAGCTTGGGAACGAATAACTCCTTTCTGGTTTGCCTTTTATCTTTTTTGCTTTTGGACAGCAGTGCTTTCTAACATCATCTGAGCCTGCCCCCAGCCTGGCTGATGGGACCCTGTCAGCAAAGGAAGGGCAGGAAGCCTGGAGAGGAGGCAGCGGTGCTTGAGGAGGCTCTGTGCCCTGCCAGCTCAGCACAGGACTGGGAATCCAACCACCTGCCTCCTGCACTCCATGGGAGCATTCCCTTCCTGGCCAGGCTGCGCTGAAGCTGTGCTGTGCCTGGCGCTGTGCATTGCCCTGGCGCTGTGCGTGCCGCACGGACAGTCCCGTTTATGGCTCCGCACTGCCCGAGGCTCTCCCCCCTCACACAGGGGCCCCGCCCCGCCCCGGGCGCCCCCTGGCGGCTGCCCGGCTCCGCCCGCCCCGCGCAGGCGCGCTCCCTGCCCATGGCGCCGCCCAGCGGCAGCCGCCCCTCCCTGCAGGCCCGGGCCGGGATCGGGCCCTGCTGCTCGTCCTGTCCCTCGGCTCCCTTCTTTCCAGAGAGAGGAAGGCTCCAAAGGAAGCGTTTGCCAGCTGTGGCCCTCTGCTTTACTCTGTGGGGCTGAATGTCTCCCCTGAAGGTGGCCCTGGTGCGTCCATGAGTGCTGGTGCAGGAAAAGGCCCCTTCCTTCTGCCGCCAGCTGTCACCAGTGGCTCAAAAGCAGCGCCCAGCTCTGGAAGGAGAAACAGCCCATGGCACAGTGCTGTGAAGCCATCCCTGCCCAGACGGGGCTTTCTGCCACAGCAGCATCAGCAGCAGGGCTTGCCTTGGCTTCACCTGGAAAGCCAGAAGCCTCTGTAAGTCAGCAGGTTCTCAGGCTGCATCAGCTCCTGATGGGGGTGAATCCTGCTAGCTCTGACCATTTCCAAAAGGTTATAAAGGCAGCAGTACAGACATACATGCAGAGCAACCAGCGTCCCATAAATGTGTAAAACTGTGTGGGTTTTGTGGCATTCTTAGGGCTGTCATGCTGACAGTGCCTCCTGCACAGCTTGTGTGCCATGCCATTGCTGGGCCAGCCTTGTCCCCAAGCTGTCACCCCCAGCCTCGTTCTCTGGCTGCTGTTGCATCTCAAAGCACAGTTGCCCAATTGCTGAGTTCCAGCTCTCAGGCTGAAGCACCAACCCGTGCTGTTGCATGTGAACCAATGGTCTGTGTCCACTTCATTGTGCTGGCAGAAGCCACTTTTGCTGAGACACAGGACAAAGAAAGTAGAGGAAAAAATCAGTTGGAAACTCTTGTGTGGAAAATCAAGGCGACTGACATTGTGGAGAGGGAGAGAGAATGATGCATCTGACTCCACCTTATCAGAAGGCTAAATAATTACTTTCTTATACCATACTATATACATTGCATCTAAACTGAATCTGCCACACACTCACCCTTGCTCACAGCTGCACAGAACTGCATCCACTCTGATTCTCTCGTGGCAGTCCCGACACACACATTCTCCTGGCCCTGATAGGCCAAGGGAACAAAACATCCTCACTTTGGGTATTTGCATTCTACTTTGGCACAACACAGTCATAAGAATTATGTTTTCTCTTTCTCTGATATTCAGAAAATGTGAAACCCAGAAATATTCCTGGGAAGAATTGTGCCTTGCTTTTCTCTATGAAGAGAATGTGGAAACACTCTTGGGCTGGGGGCACGCTGCTGGAGCTTTCCGTTGCTTTCCTTTGAGGAAACAGCAGTGTTTTGTGAATGGTGGGCAGAAAACGGTATGTCTGGCTCTGGGGACTATTTTGTAAGCAGTGCATGTTTGAAACTATTCCCTGATCTCTAACCTGGAGGAAATTAGGGTCACCCAGCAACATCTAAAAGCTTCAGGATTATGACACCAGTAAGGCACAAATGTGGGGTCTGCAGATCCACAGGCACTCCTCATCTAATCAGACATTTCTTGAGAATTCTCCTGACTTCGAGTGTGACACGCAGAGGGAATTTGCATCAGGACAATATGCAGCCTCCCAGCTGTCACATGTGGTGTCTGACCAGCTGCTCTCTCCACTCCACTTGCTGGGCTCATGCCAGAGGTGGTCCTGGGGCTGGGAAACACCTGGACTTGTGTAGAGCCCTTCCAAAATGCTGCCATGGCTGCAAGAGCAGGGAAACAGCAAAAGCCCAGATATTTCTCCATTCTTTTTAGTTTTTAACTGAGACCTGGTGGTTTTTCCAGTCACTTTCTGTTCGTGCTCATGAAGTTATTTTTAGGAGGGAGAAAAAAATTGGTTTCAAGGGCAGAGGAGAGGAGGGGGAAGGAAGCTTCTGAACTTTGGAAAGCTTGTGGTTGCTCTGTTTTCCTGAGCCTGCCTTGCAAAGGTGTGCCCACCAGCTGAGCTATTTGGTCTCTGCCTTATAACTCCCTTTTAGGTGGGACTTGCCCATTTTAGTGGTTTTCCTCGCCCCACCAGCTTCTACATTGTCCCACATTTGGATTTCAGGTTCTTTTCCTTCTTGCTGTGTGTCCATTGGAGTCAGATCCCTGTGACTGCCAGATGTATAGTCCAGGGAAGCTGCCAGAAGTGAGACACAGGCCCCAAAGGCTTCTTTGAGGTGCTGTAATTGTGCAGCAGCAGTGTGCTGTGTGTGCAGCAGGTTGGTTACTTGGCTTTTGCTCCCCACTTTGGTGTCATTCTTCCTTAAGCAAGCCCTACAGTTTGCTGGTTGATGTTAGCCATGCAGCAAATGGGTGGGAATGACAGGCATTCCAGTTGAGTGAACTCTCCAGGATATTAGCAAAGCACAATTTCATCCACAGCATTTAAACAAATGTTCTTGGTTTTAGTCAGAAGCACTGCTGGTGCAAAAGGGCACATTGCCTTTGGTTTCCTCACATGCTGGCTCTTTCTGAGTGTTCAGCTTGGCGTACAGGGTGAATGGGCTTGGTGCCTGTTCTGTGTTACTCTGGGATCCTTTGAGCTGTGGGTTATGGACTGCAAGGGGGTTTTGTGCTCCTTTGGGGCAGAGGAGAACTTTCTGGGCTTTTGTTTTGCATTAGCTGTAGGGAAGGTTTGGTTGCCATACATGAACTCACAGAGCAAGCCAGAGCGGCTGCTATTGTGATGTCAGCAGAGGGCTGCCACGTCACAGCGTTGTCAGCAGGAGGTTTTCCTGGTGCCCGCGAGGCCTCAGCGTCCAGAGCAGCTCTTGGCGTGCTCCTTGCAGGAGGATCACCTCGTCTGAGCTGTTCTCAGATTACAGACACTGTTGTTTTGTCTCTGTATTTTCTTGCACAGTCTCAGAACTCGTGCAAGTGTCCTGTTTTACCCCTTTTTTACTTGCACAGTCCGTGGACTGGTGCAAGTGTCTCATTTTTCCCCTTTTTACTTGCACAGTCTCAGGACTTGTGCAAGTGTCCTGTTTTTCCCCTTTTTACTTGCACAGTCTCAGGACTTGTGCAAGTGTCCTGTTTTTCCCCTTTTTACTTGCACAGTCTCAGAACTCGTGCAAGTATCCTGTTTTTCCCCTTTTTACTTGCACAGTCCCAGGACTTGTGCAAGTGGGGTTTTTTTTCCATTTTTGTTTCCTGGCCTACGGACTCAAGCAGCCCTGCTCAAAGGATGGAGCGAGTCCGTAGAGCAGTCAGAAGCGCCTTTTCATTGGCGGCTTCTCGGAAGGCTTTTCTTCGTTTGGCTGGTAAATAGAAGATTTTTTTTTTCCTTTGGGGCAGCATGTTGGAACAAAAATGGCATAAAGATGCCATATGTTTGGTAAAGCTCCTGTCAACAGCTTCAGCTGGAGAAGGGGGTGTCTCTTGCCCAGCAGGGTGTAGGAACCTCCAAAATGCAGACTGGGAGAGCCTTGCAGGCATCCTCCTAAATACTATGCAGGTCTCTCCAGAACTGAGGAAAAGCATCTTTTGATTGCATTCCATCCTTAAAGGATGTGCCTGTCTAACTGGATCCCCTCTGTGTGCTCCAAGAGCCATTGGCTCTGCGCTGAAGGGCAAACTGCCGAGCACTTGGTATGTGCTCCTGAAGCCTGGAGCTGGGCCTGTGCTGTGTCCCAACAGAACTGCAAGCACTGGGAGGGGTTTGGTGGAAGGTTTTGGAGGGAATTGTTTACAGCAACTGTGTGGTACATGCTGCATGCAATTTACAAAACAAAAAAGCAAGTCCAGGAAAGAGAGGAGAAAAAAGCTGCTTTAGCTGTAGTGTAGACAATGAGCTCCACTGTAGGCACTGCCTGCTAAGAAACAATTTGCATCTTCACGGCCAAGTTTCTAGTTCCTTGGTGGCAAAGCTGAACAAAAGGTAGACACAGCCTAGGGTATTGGCCTGCAGTCTTGCTTGCTGTGTTAAAGAAGTGTTGCTCCTGGAGGGATGTTGTGAAAGGAGAATGGTCTCTGCTTGGGTGGGCTTGTTCTGTGGGATTCCCCCGCACAAACAGTTTTCTAACAGCACCTGGTTCATTTTCCCTTGCCCCCAGCAGCTCGCCTCAGAGGTGGAAGGAGTCAAGCGCGGGCTTCGGTGAGTGGGACGGGCACCCTTGACATTCCTGGTGTCTGAGGAGTGTGGAGAAAGCTGTGGGCTTGGCCTGTTGCAGTAGAGTGCCAGCCTGGCAGGCTGAAAGAAAGTCCACATCAGCATCTGCATGAACACTACCAGAAGGATTCCATCCCTTTCCTCCTTTTCGACTGAAGAGGTTTTAACTAATGGAAGTCAAGCTTTGCAGGCAGGAGGCTGCATGCTGATTGTAGCCAGCCTGAAATATCTCCTGCAGAAGCATGCACAATCCCGTTTAAACATTAGCCTTATTAGGCCTTTTTAACTGAGTTGTAATGCCTGAGCATCTCAGTTTTATCCAAATTCATGACTTGTGCTTAGGACAGCTGAGGATAGAGCTCAGGAGAAATCAGACTCTGAATGACAGGTGACTCCCTGGCCCTCACACTGCTGCCTGTCTGCAGAGCACCACAGCAGCAGCAGAACCTCCTCTGGCTCTCTCTCTTCCTCCAGAGGCTAAAGGGGACACAAAGGACAAGAAACCTCCAGGTGTTGTCAGTCCAGGGCCTGAGCATCCTGCAGCAATCAGTGGCAGCTTTGCTTGGTTGAGTGCATAGCTTTGGGGCAGTGCAGAGTTGCAAGTTTCTGAGCAGGCAGCCCTTGACCTTTGAGGCTGAGGATGCTGTGGGCTGGAGTCCTGCCATGACCTCGCACTTCAGCCCAGCCACTGACCCGTGGGAAATGGCATCTGAAAATTGACATGCAGGCATCATTTTCCTGGCATTCTCACAGGGACTGTGAACTTCCCTTGGTGTCAGAGAAGCGGTAGCATGATGTTCTTTAGTGCTACTGGGGTGGAAGTCAGCCCCTTTGTGCACAGAGTCTGTGCAGGCTCCCTGCTGTCAGCAGAGAGAGGTCCCCAGGTGCAGTTCACAGCCTTGTGGGGTGCCGAGGAGCTGCTGTTGCCTGCAGGGACCCACCCCTCTCCACGCCCTATCTAGGTAGCTACAGGCACTGCTTCGACTGCCCCCTTAACTTTGACATGACCCAAGTGTGTTGAGAAGACTCCTGAGCAGCTCTGCATGGCAGAGACAAAATCTGTCTGTGAAGGGCTGGAATGCAGTTCCTGTTGGCTGCTCTTGATAGCCTGAAATCCTGAGGGGAAGGCAGATGAGCAGAGCGGAGCAGGGAAATGTTCCCTGCTTCTATTCAGACACTCCCAGAGCAACTCCAGGGTTAGTTGGGACATAAACACCACATCAACACCACATAAACAGCCCCACACAACAGCTTTTGCCTTCAGGTGAGCTGCTGCTTGCTGCTTCTGCCAGCTCTCAGGAGCTAACTTCCCTGCTCCTGATTGCTTGTTTGTGCTTTTTCCCTGCCTATTCCTTGCAGGTCCCGCGAGGAGAGGATCTTGCCAGTCAGGACTCCTGGGCCCAGGCAGGAAAGGCGGAGTGGCAGGAGAGCACGGACAGAGTGCACAGCGCCCAGGAGTTCAGGTGTGCGTTGAGCTTTCTCGCTTTCTCTGAGCAGGGCTGGGCATTGCTGGGCTTTTGGAGGCCCAGTGTCAAAGAACAAATTTGGCTTTCTCATTGTTGGACTTGCTCAGCACAGACGGGGGAAGGCAGCCCAGGGCAGGTCTGGCTGCTGAGCAACCTAGAGCACAGCTGCCTCCTGGGACTCACTCCTTAAACCCTGACAAAAAGCATTCCTAACTAGACCAGAGTAAAAGCAAGGGAGGGTCAGGCTGGGCTTAAGGAGAGCAAAGCATTGACCCGCAAAGGCAGTCATGCAGCAGAACAAGTGTCTCAGAGAGCTTGTGCAAATTCCAGCCCTGGAAATTCAGAAGCCCTGGCTGGATAGGGCCTTGAGCAGCCTGTCCAGATGCTGACCCCAAGTGCTTGGAACTGAAGCCTGGGCTAGAGGCTTCCTGGGATCTCTGCCAGCCTAACCCATCCTTTGATAACTGGATTGGAAAATCATCCCCACCTCCTCCCCAAGCTATGGCTTGCAGGCTCTTTCCTTGTTTCACTAGTGAAAGCAAGAGTAATTGTGGCAATACTCATCTCGACTTAGCAAGCATGTCTTAGCCAAAGAAGAACATTTAGAAGTCCAGTATCCACTGTAATCAGAAAGGAGTGTAAGAGCTAGCAGGCAGGAAGCTGTTATGCTGAGAGTACCTGAGCTTTCTGGAAGTGTTCTGTGGCTTCTGGAAGCTTGTTTGACTTCCTCAGCGGTGACTCTTTCACCTGCATGAACAACAAAGAGAGATGCTGGTCCTGGGAGGGAATTGCAGCATTCTCTTGAGGTGGAAGTAGAGGGCTGTTGGAAGCCCCTGAGACTGCCTTGTGTGGGACATGGTATGCAGTCCTGGTCTTGCAAGGAGACTGTGTTGCAATTAAAGGCTTGTTTGTCTGTCTGCTTGCTGTAGGTGGAAGGAGTTGGCTGCATGTGAGAGAAAGCACCACTCCTCACTGGAGAGGGCGTCTGAAGTGGCGGCACCGACAACGGAGGAATGGCAGCCTCAGAGGGATCTGCTGAAGGAAGCGGTTCCTCTGGCAGTGCCAAAGGTACGCTCACCTTGTTCCTAGGCAGCACTTGTGGGAGAGGGATTTGTCCTAGCAAGACCCCCCTGAATGCTGCTTCTGGCAGCAAGCTGAGACCGAGCCTGTGTTGTTGTTGTTGTTGTTCCTCTTGAAAAATGGTGCCCCTCCACTGCCAGGTTTTCCGCCGGCAGCGGCCAGCCCACAGGGGCCTGGAGAAGCTGCTGCAGGAGTTCTCCCGCCAAGGGCACACCCTGTCCCAGGTGTGCAGAGAGAAGGCGGTGCTGGCACAAGAGAATGCTGCCCTGGAAGCACGACTGGCAGCCACGGAGCGGGACCTGCGAGGCCTTTCAGAGCAGCTGGCAGAGGCCAGGTAAAGGCAGGGAGGAGACCCTGGGTGGGACATTACTGAAGGTCTGTAGTTACAAAGGTGGTGAGCATTATGCCAGGATTTGCTGATTGCTCTGTGCTCTCCAGATGTTTCTTGGGCAGAGAAGCAAAGAGATACAAGCAAAAAGGGAAGGATACTGTGATGTGAATCTTACTTTTCTGCCAGCTCAAGCTCTCAAAGCTTTTTTTGGGTGCCTGCTTGGGACCCCTTGCACATTCCTGTGACAAGTGCAAAGCAAGCCAACTTGGCACTCAGTTGAGGACCAGGGACACTGTGCAGATGTTTGCTGAAACCAGAAGTTTCCCTCTGGTTTTGCTTTCTCCTTCAGTGCATCTGACCATCAATCTTTGCTTGCCAAGTTGTTTGACATGGGGTTTTTGGAATTCAAGGCTCTTAGATATGAATGTTGTGAGTAGGGTGCTGACGCTTCAGGTGAAGCTGGAGGGTCACACTGAAAATCTTGAGAGCTTGCAGAGCTGACTCTTGTGAAGGATGGTGCAGAACCTAGAACTGCTTACAAAGAGCAGCAGCAGCAGAAGGGAAAGGTCTTGTGACTTCTTGACAGTGTCTGGGGATTCTTGCTGCGCACTGATTCTTGCCCACTTGTCCAGTCACCTCTGTAACCTGTCAAGGATCTTTTTGGCTGGTCCTTCTTCCTTTTTAAAGAGTGCCCAGATATTTGGGCACTGCGGCTTAGTTAGGCAAAAATAAAGGTAGCAAGTGGTCTTGTTTATCCAATTCCAGTCATTTAATTGGCCGGATATCTGTCCCTCCTCCTAGAGAGTTCTTGTGCAGATAGAAACCTACTTCTGGTTTCCTACTCATGCTGCCAGAAGCCAGAGGTTTTGCTATATGGTTTGGTGAATTCCCTTAGTCCCTTTTACTTAGAGAGTGCCTGGCCAACAAAGTACCTATACGTCCACTATGAATGGCATGAGCATTGAGGAGTCAGCCAGGAGAGCCCTGTTCTGTCCTGCACCTGCAGAGTGACTTGGAAGTGCTGATGAGCTCAGGGCTGTGAGCAGAGGCTGGGTTTTTGTCCCTTTGCAGATACTTGGTGGGCACACCCATGTGTGATAGGTCAGGCAACAGCCTTTTCAGCTTTGGCTGCTGAGACCAAACTGAGCTGGGCTAGGTCATGAGAAAAGGCTGCCCAGTCACCTGGAGGGGCCTGATTTGCTATGTAAAGTGGCAAAATAGTCCTGCTGTATCTGAGTTTCCATGCAAGCCATTTTGCGTACTAAGGTGTAGGGATCTTAAGGCACATCTTACTGGAGAAGCTGCCCCTGTGTGCCAGGAGCAATTGCTCTTCATCTTCACGCCTTGTAGGTCAGAGAAGGAGAGCCTGCAAAGCAGCCTGCTGGAGGCTCAGCAGCACATATGGGAGCTGGAGATGGCCAGGAGCCGTGTGGAAGCCCAAGTGTGCAGGGCCAGGCAGGCCAAGGAGGCGATACTGGGTGAGAGCCTGGTGCGCTTTGTTTCTGCTGATGGCCCTGCCCAGTGCAGTGGCTGCGAAGGCAGCTCTGTGCGCAGGGCTTCTGAGCAGTGAAGCAGCTGAGGGCAGGTCCCTCCTTGCCTGAAACTGGAAGGGCTTAAGGCCAGCAGATTGCTCTGCTTGTGGAGTGTCTGACTGCTGCTGTGTGTCATGTTTGCAGAGGATGTGAGGGGCCTTCGTCGTGAGCTGCTGGCTGTAAGAGCTCTCAGCCAGCAGCAATGTGAAGACATGGCTGAACAGCTGCGCTGGGCACAAGAGCAGTGCTGCAAGGTTCTGAGACTCTGGCAATCTTCCCAGGAAGAGGAAAAAAGGAATCTCGAGCAAAAACTGGTAAGAAACAAGAGGCACCTGAAGATTTCAGGCGGGTTTGGTGGGCTGTCTCAGCAGAAGAGCAGCCTGAGTATGTGACATGGCCGCAAGCATCTGCTGTAGGCCAGACGTTGCTGGGCCAGGCAGCAGGGGCCTTCAAGGGCTCATACTTGAAGGCCTGTGAAGAGCCAGAGGACAATGCTGGGACAGTATATGCATGCACAGGTTCAGGATGGGCATCAGCCAAGTTCCCCAGGAGGCTGGGTGGTCGCCACCCAAAGCATGGCAGCAAAGGGGCAGGATCTTCCCCACAGCCTTGTGCCATGCAGCAGGCAGCTACTGACCTTGCTGCCAACTGCAGTCCCAGCAACTGGGTTCCTTGCTTTCTGTCCTCCCATGGTGGACAGATGTCTTTGGGCCTGAATCATATACAAGAGGCCCCGTGTTGCTGGTATTTCAGCTGGTGGCCTGCCTTGTGACTGGATCATTGAGGCGCTGGCCTCATCCTCATCCTGCAGTCCATGTGCAGCTCTTCCTTGATCAAAGGGCAGGGGGAATGTTAGCACCGAGCCTCTGAGAACAGGCAGAAATGCTGAGGAGAGAGGGGCTAGAAAACAGGCAGCCATGAGAGCAGGGAAGGAAGGTGGCATTTCCTTCCTTCCAGCTGCTGACATTCCCTCTACATTTTGGGTTAGAACAGCATTGCTGGAGGGCACAAAGTCACAACTCATGTGCACTTTCCAGGTGGGGGGGTTGTTGGAGGGATGAAGCTTCCATTTCTTTCTATGGGGAGCATTGCTTGGACTTCATCTGGAAGTGTCTCTTGCCCTCATCAGGAGAGACAACTGGAAGAGCAGCATGTGGAGGCACGGAAGCAGCTGGAGGAACGGGCAAACTTCCTGGCAGAGGTACAGAGGGAGCAGGAGAAAAGGCTGCTTGAGATGAAGGGGGAAATTGCTGTCATGCAAGCTGAAGAAGAAAAGCTACCAAGCAGAGGCAGTCAAGAGGCACAGAGTGTGGAAAGAGAGTTTGTGTGCTGTTTTGGACTCCTCTGGGCTCCTTATGGACACTGCTTCTCTGGGCACCGTCTGTCTGGGTGGCACTGTGTCCTGGTTTAGGGCAAGTTTGGGAGATAACCCCCAAAGGGGCTTCTCTACAAAAGCAGATTCAATTGCCCCTCCCCCCTCTAACCGGTTTGGGAGAAAATATCTCCTTGGAGAAAAAGTGGAAAGAAACCTGTTTATTAAACAATAGAACCCAAACAATATTAAACAATAAAACTTCTCACTGCTCCAAAGAAAGCAAACTCAGAACAGTCCCCTCCCCGGGTTGCAGCTCGGCTCACTCAGTCTTTGACCAGTCTCTGGTGCTGGAAACGCCGCGGCCCAGGCCCGGCCAGGGGGCCACAGGTGGAGCTGCCGGTGCTCTTCTGGGTGTTCAGTCCAGAGCAGGCTTGAACATGTCCAAGAAAAAAGGGAAAAAATCACAGTCCAGGGAAATTCTTTGCCTCAGCCAGCTAAAACTAACTAAAAGCAGAAAAAAAGGGAAAAAGGAGCTCTGTCCGGCTGTCTGTCCATCCGCAGACAACACAGTCCAGGAGCAGGAATGTGGAGGAGTGAGAGCAGTCTGAAAACAAACTGTGCGCTTCTTCCCTCCCCTCTTCACTGTCTGGAAGAGAGTCTTAAAGGTGTAAAACTTATTATTGGGTATAAACAGAACAAGATGATTGGGGATAAAAGCATCATATAGTCAACCCAGAACACAGCAGAGCTCTGAGACCTCTTCCCTGACAGGAACTGACCCTTTCAGTGAACTTTGAACAGGTCCTGGTTTGGCTGTTTAGCAGGGCCAGAAATGATGGGATACTAAGCATGGGTGTACATCTGCCTCTGCTGCCTTCTCCCCCATTCCTGGCCATGGCATGGGGGCCCTGGAGCAAGTTGGGCAGGCAGAGACCTTGCAGAGAGCAGCAGGGCAGGGAGCTCTGCTGAACTTCCTAAATGGCAGTGAGGCTGAGATGATGGATGTGTGGGAGCTGGAGAGCAGCGAGCATCCCGAGAGCTCAGCAGCAGCATCTGGGCTGCAAGGCTGCTGGGGAAGTGTAGGAGGAAAGGGCAGCAGCAGCAGAAATATGAGGGGCTTGAGACAAGCAGGTTTGGACATGCTGCAGAATGGCTTTGTGGGGATTTGGCTGGAGATCAGCACTGGCTGTGAGACACGTTAGGGGCAGGGAGAGAACAGTGATCTAAACCCACTGCCATGGCATCCAAAAGGCCAGGGGAGGCAGTGGCACCCCAGAACACCTTGATGTCAAACCTGTGGATGCCAGCTGGGAATGTAGTCGCATTTCCAGGGAAGTGAGAAGGTGGGGAGAGCTTGGAAATGTGTGACATGGTCTCTCCCTGTCCAGTTCCCTTTGCATTCCAAATCCACAGCCAAGCTGCTGCATCAGTTTGACTTTTCCTACCAGGTCCCAGTTAAGAGCATTTGATAAAATTCTTGAGGCATCAAAGGGGGCAAGTGTGGATGATTGATCTGAGCACTGTGTTCTACTCTTTCCAGACCTCCTTGCTGTATTCCATGAGCAGCGAAATGAAGAAGAGATCATTGGGAAAATCTTTGATTCCCCGTCTGCGCAAGGCAGGAATTCCCCCTGTGGGCAGTGCTGCTGGGTCTGTGCACAGATCTCCCCAGATGGAATTGCAGGAGTCCCAGGAGATGAGGTAAGCCAAGGTGTCTGCTGCTCCAGTGTGCTCTTCACCTCACTCTTCCCATCTCCTGTGGTGATTTTGCACAGTCTCCATGTATTTAGGCAAACCTCTGAGTACTCCGCATTTTGCTCATCCAATGTCAAACCCCAGAGCAATGCCCCCAGAGCAGAGGTGGTGCTGGGGAAGGGGAGGCAGGGCTTCAAAGTGTCTCAGGATGGGTCCCCAGCTGGACTTGGCTGTTATTTCAGCCAGAGCTTGGCCAGTTCTGTGCGACTCCAGGAACTGAAAGCTTAAGGACAATGCATCATCTTTGCATCCTCTTGGGTTTATGTGTTGCAATTCCTCCTTCATCACAGTGACCATGCCTCTTTCATGGTATGCCCATTCCCTCCCTTCTCCTTCTAGCTCCTCATATGTTTTTTTGTCTTCCATTTTCTCCAGGCCAAGACCCAGCAGCAGAAGCCAGGAGAAGACCCCGGAGCATGCAGGTATGTACAGGGCACATCTCTCCTAAAATGACCATTGGGAATTTGACTCAGAGTTGACAATTGGAAAGGTTGGTTAAAACGCATTCTTTAAAAAAAGTCTTTAAATTAATTTCAATTCCTTGATGGTCTCAGCGGACTCTCCCCGAGCCCAGTCCCTGGGTGTGTTCTCTGGTAGTGCAGTGAAAATTCTTCCAGTGTGAAGTGTTGAGTGGCAAGAGCTTGAGTGGTACCTGGGGATTCTGGAACTGCAGCGCAAAAAAGAAAACATTTCCGCTCCACGCTGCATATGCCTTTTATGGCCCTGCAGCCTTTCTTGTGTCAAAATTAGAGTAGAAAAAGAAGGCATTTAGCATGAAATGAGAAATGTTCCCGTTCCTTCCTCCTGCTTTTGAAAGAGAAAACCATTCCTTTGGGTATTTTCTGGTCTGAACTCCTTTAGATTTAAAGGAGATTCATGGATATTGGTTCTGCACTGGGTTATTCATGGTTTTGCTCTGGGAAGAATTGGGAAATCTCTTATGATGGAAAGTCCTTTTGAATTTTCCAGTGAAGGAGAAGGAGACTTCCAAATGGCTGCAGTCTAGGCAGGGTGTGAGTTTGTCATCCTCTGACAGCACAAGGCCAAATCCACCTGTGGCAGGTTCCCAATGACAAATCTCTTCCCCGGCTGTCTGTGCCTGTGTCAGTGCTGCAGGCTGAGGCTGGGGAGGAGATGCCTCCTGTCCCTGTCCCTGCCTTGCCTGATCCCTGACAAGTGGAATTGTGCCAGACAAAATGCAGTCTCTGGCACATCTATGTCCGGCAATGCTTTCAAGGTGTAGGGCTCAATGACACTGTTGTTGTTCCTTTGGCATCTATGGGCATGTAAAGATAGGAGAGATGAGACTTGGAGAAATGATTCAGAAAGAGGGATCAGATCCCCTGGTCCCTTTGCTCAGGGTTAGTTCTGCCAAATGCTGGGTATGGCCCCTTTGGAATGACTCCTTCATTGCTGGTATGCACCTGCAATACTTAATGCATCAAGTGACCAGTATTGCTCTGTAAGCAGGTGATATTTTTGCTCTCTCAGAGCAATATACCAGCTGAAAGTATCCAGTTTTAAAAGATGTGTTCATGTTGTATTGCTTGGCTGCCTCATTATTTTACCCTTTGTGAAATAATGTAAAAAATTAGTTCTCTTACTTCTAAGAGCTCTCTTGGAGGGCATTTCAGAATCACCTGCCCTCCACTCTTCCCATTCAGAAAAATTTAAATTGGCAGTATTAGCCAAGATAAGAAATTTGTTGTGGCAGATCATGTTTATGTTGTTGTTGGGTTTTCTGTTGGTTGGTTGCTGTCTGTATGAAAGAACGCAGGGAGAAAGACCCATGGAGCAATGAAGCACAGCAAAAGTGGCAATTTCCAATTGAATGGTCAGTTTATGCCCTGGAAATGCAGACTCCTTGAGTACTGGGGTCATGTAACCTGGATTGCAAAGCTTCTTCAAACATGAGGTGCCATTGTTCATGTGCCAGCACTTCCTCTGTTGTGAAGAGAAAGAAAAGCAGTGAAGCAATAAAACCCAACCCAGAACTGAGTGGGAACAGTTACAGAAACAAAGGCCATGAACTCTAGCTTTGGAAAGCAATTACTTCTGAGTTGTAATTGTCAGATTCTGTTGACCACTGTGGGTTGCCCACAGTTTAGAAGGAAAGGGATTTCAAAGTAGTGGATGGGTAATGAACAACACATAAGCAAAGTTGTAGAAGCTTTCTCTCCTGGTTTGCCAGCTCCATACATTTCAAAGGAATTCTAGTGATGGTAGTTGCATGAAAAGAAAAAGCAGAGAGATCTTCTGAATAATGAAAACACCCCTTGCATGCCTCACCCATTAGATGGATTGATTGTAAAGGTGGGAGTTCACCGAACTCACTTCTTCCCTTGTGAGCGTGGCTCAGCCTCACACAGAGGTGAGGTGGGAGCTGGGCCGCTCTCTGTTGGCAGGAAGGGTCTTGTGGCAGCCCAGAGAGGCTGTGCACATTGGCAGGGAACAGCTGTGCCCTGCATGTGCCCCTGCAATGAGCTGTGCTGCTGGCAGTGCCCCGTGGAGCTGTAGGGCTGCTCAGCTGTGGGGCAGGGAGAGCAGCAGCAGGGTGCATGTGCAGCTGAGCCACTGCTGGAGAGCACAGGGCTCTGGGCTCCCTGCTGTCCCAGGGCAGCCCAGAGGCCAGGCTGTTCCTGTGGCAGCTCCATGGAAGTGGGGCAGGGTTTTCCCTCTGGTCTGCTTCAAGCTGCTGGTGGCAGGAGCATGTTTCCCTGTGCAGCTATTTAGAAGCTTCCAAGGAATCTGTCCCATGAAATACGAAGCTTCAGATGCTTCATCTTTGCACTGGGGGCTCTGTTACATTTTGTGTCTCCACTTTGCAGCTCTGACTGGCTACACTCCTGCCACGAATCTTCCTGAGACACGTCCCGCTTCACTGCTTCCCTTGAAGCCCTTGCCTCCCATCCAAGAGAGCTCTTCCATCAAGCTGTGCAAGATGTATGATGGGGAGGAACAGAAAGGGAAAAGTATCACTGACAACGAAGATATCAGAAGAAACAACGCGGAGCAGAGTTCAGAGGGAAAAGGACATAAGGTAAGGAGACCAAGCTAAGTCCTGGATGGTAGATTTTCATTTTATGTGCTGTAGGCAGAGCATGGAGGCCTTTTCCTGTGCTGTGAGCCCAGGGAAGCAGCTGAGCCAAGCAAGCGCTCAGCTGGACACTGCGCTTCAGGCTGTCTTTGCCATGGGTGTGTAGGGCAGACGTCATGTCCTCAGCATGTATCAATAGCAGGAGAGGTCTTTGAATGGTTTCTGGGCTGTGTTGTAGTTCCTCGTCTGTCTTATGGCTGAGAAAACACCAACAAGCAGTCAGAGCAGCTAAAGCTGTGCAATCTGGGAAAGCAATCCTTCCCCATTGAGTAATCTACAGGTATCTATGATGGACCTGTATGTTTTGCTGATGTTTTCTGTCAGCTGTGTCTGCTTTGGATGGAAAAAGATGATTGCTGGAACCTGCAAAGTCAGGTTGTCTGAGCTTGTGAGTGGTACAGCCATGCCCCCTGCACAGCAATCTCTGATGCTATTTCCAGAGTTCATCAGATTCTGGGCAGCTGTGTGCTCTGGCATGGCTTTGTCCAGAGGGAAAGGGATGGCCTGTGGCCATCGGGAAAGCAGCCCGGATCCCAGGCACACGATTTTCTTTGCACCAGGGCCAGGACGTGCAGTTGTTTTGGGTTTGCTGTGGGGTGCAGGAGGAGACAGATGAACAACAGTTTTGATTGACAGAATGTCCAATCAAAGGCTTGGGCACTTGATTTCAGCCTTGCAGAGAAAGGGCTCAGTGTATACAGGAACTGACCCTTTCAGTGAACTTTGAACAGGTCCTGATTTGGCTCTCTAGCTGGGCCAGAAATGATGGGATACTAAGCATGGGTGTGCATCTGCCCCTGCTGCCTCCACCCCCATTCCTGGCCATGACATGGGGGCCCTGGAGCAAGTTGGGCAGGCAGAGACCTTGCAGAGAGCAGCAGGGCAGGGAGCTCTGCTGAACTTCCTGAATGGCAGTGAGGCTGAGATGATGGATGTGTGGGAGCTGGAGAGCAGCGAGCATCCCGAGAGCTCAGCAGCAGCATCTGGGCTGCAAGGCTGCTGGGGAAGTGTAGGAGGGAAGGGCAGCAGCAGAAGGAATGAGGGACTTGACACAAGCAGGTTTGGACATGCTGCAGAATGGCTTTGTGGGGATTTGGCTGGAGATCAGTACTGGCTGTGAGACACGTTAGGGGCAGGGAGAGAACAGTGATCTAAACCCACTGCCATGGCATCCAAAAGGCCAGGGGAGGCAGTGGCACCCCAGAACACCTTGATGTCAAACCTGTGGATGCCAGCTGGGAATGTAGTCGCATTTCCAGGGAAGTGAGAAGGTGGGGAGAGCTCAGAAATGTGGGACATGGTCTCTCCCAGTTCCCTTTGCATTCCCCATCCTGTGCCAAGCTGCTGCATCAGTTTGACTTTTCCTACCGGGTCCCAGTTAAGAGCATTGATAAAATTCTTGAGGCATCAAAGGGGGCAAGTGTGGATGACTGATCTGAGCACTGTGTTCTACTCTTTCCAGACCTCCTTGCTGTGCTCCACTGGCGGGGAAATGAAGAAGAGACAATTGGGAAAATCTTTAATCCCCCGTCTGCGCAAGGCAGGAATTCCCCCTGTGGGCAGTGCTGCTGGGTCTGTGCACAGATCTCCCCAGATGGAATTGCAGGAGTCCCAGGAGATGAGGTAAGCCAAGGTGTCTGCTGCTCTTCACCTCACTCTTCCCATCTCCTGTGGTGATTTTGCACAGTCTCCCATGTATTTAGGCAAACCTCTGAATATTCCGCATTTTGCCCATCCAATGTCAAACCCAAGAGCAATGCCCCAAGAGCAGAGGTGGTGCTGGGGAAGAGGAGGCAGGGCTTCAAAGTGTCTCAGGATGTGTCCCCAGCTGGACTTGGCTGTTATTTCAGCCAGAGCTTGGCCAGTTCTGTGTGATTCCAGCAACTGAAAGCTTAAGGACAATAAATCATATTTGGGTTTATGTGTTACAATTCCTCCTTCGTCACAGTGACCATGCTAAGAAGGTTTGCCTCCTTGCATGGTACACCCATATGTTTTTTTGTCCTCCATTTTCTCCAGGCCAAGACCCAGCAGCAGCAGCCAGGAGAAGACCCCGGAGCATGCAGGTATGTACAGGGCACGTCTGTCCTAAAATGATCATTGGGATCTTGACACAGAGGTGACACTTGGAAAGCTTTGATAAAACACATTCATTTAAAGATATCTTTATATTAATTTCATTTTCTTGATGGGCTCAGTGGACTCTCCCAGAGCCCAATGACTGGGAGTGTTCTCTGGCGGTGCAGTGAAAATTCCTCCAGTGTGAAATGCTGAGTGGCAGGAGCTGGAGGGATACCTTGGGTCCTGGATGTGCTGTGCAGGAAGAGGAAACATTCCTCTCCTTCTTGCACATGCCTTTTATCTCCCTGCAGTCTTTCTTGTGTCAAAATTAGAGTAGAAAATGAAAGAATTTAGTATGAAATGAGAAATGTTTCCACTCTTTCCTCCTGCTTTTGAAGGAGTAAACCATTCCTTGAGGTAGTTTCTGGTCTGAACCCTTTGAGATTTGATGGAGATTCATGGATTTTTGGTCTGCACTTGGGTATTCCTTGTTTTGCACTGTAAGGAATAGGCATACCTCCTATGATGGAAAGTCCTTTTGAATTTTCCAGTGAAGGAGAAGGAGACTTCCAAATGGCTGCAGCCTAGGCAGGGTGTGAGTTTGTCATCCTCTGACAGCACAAGGCCAAAGCCACCTATGGCAGGTTCCCAATGACAAATCTCTTCCCTGACTGTCTCTGCCTGTGTCAGTGCTGCAGGCTGAGGCTGGGAGAGGAGATGCCTCCTGCCTTGTCCCTGTCCCTGCCTTGCCTGATCCCTGACAAGTGGAATTATGCCAGACAAAATGCAGTCTCTGGCGCAACTGGGTCATCCACTGCTTTCCAGCTGTAAGCCTCAATGACACTGTTGTAGTTCCTTTGGCATCTCTGGTTGTGTAATGATAGGAGAGATGAGACTTGGAGAAGTAATTCTGCTGATGCAGAAAAAGGGATCAGATCCCCTGGTCCCTTTGCTCAGGGTTTGTTCTGCCACATCCTGAGTATGGCACCTTTGGAATAACTCCTTAATTGTGTATATGAAACTGCAATGCTTACTGCAGCTAGGCAGCGGTAGTCCTCAGTAAGTAAATGACATTTTTTCTGGATTAATTCTGGACTATAAATCACTTCTGTCATTCATCCTTTCCGGTCTTTCTTTTGTTACTGACCCAATCATTCTGCAGGGTGATAGAATCCAGTTTTAAGACAGGTATACCTCTCATAGTGCTTGACTGCTACATGATTTTATCCTCTGTGAAACCATGTGAAGAATTAGTTCTCCTAGTTCTACCAGCTCTCTTGGGGAGTGTTTCAGAATGACCAGCCATTAGCTATTTCTATTAAGGACATTTTGAATTGTCAATATCAGCCAAGATCAAAATTATTTTGAGATAGGTCATGTTTATTTGGGTTTGGATGTCTCTGCTGAAAAGAAAGCAGAGAATAAACCCCTGGAACAAGGAAGGAGAGCAAAAGTGGAACTTTTGGATGAGCACTTTGTTCCCTGCAAATACAGGATTGCAGAATACTGGGCACATCTAATGAGGAAAGCAAAGCTTCTTTTGCTTCCAACACGTGGTGCCAGAGATTTACAGGAACCTTTGCTTCCATTCCCAGGCCTTCCACTGAGTCAGGCCAAGGAGACAGATCATCCCAGCAGTCCCGGTCTTAGGAGTGACAAAG
The DNA here is from genome assembly GCF_036417665.1 of Passer domesticus. NCBI lineage: Eukaryota > Metazoa > Chordata > Aves > Passeriformes > Passeridae > Passer > Passer domesticus. The sequence goes on along the minus strand of NW_026989908.1, from coordinate 69,378 downwards.
AGTGGAGGGACAGCTTTGGAAAGGTAAGGGATAAGAACAGGGATGAGCAGACTTCCTTTCCAGTGGCTGTTTAGTGCTTGGCCCAAAATGCCACTGAAAATCATAATCTTCCACTCCTTGGGGGATGGGGATTCTCTTGGGAATGTATTTGACAGCTACAGAGCAATTGCTTGGCTATTTCCAGTAGTGCTAAGGTGACTGGTTTGGAGATGGTTCTAAGGTCACGCCAGAAGCATTCTTTATGTGCAAAGGCTGGTTTAGAGAAGTTCTGAATGGCAGATCATGCTAGACATCAGTGAATGTGGGAGAAGTGCATCCTTGGATGCAGAGAAACAAAGACTCTAATATTGAGTGTAAGCAAGGCTGCAAACTAAAATGGGAGAGTTTGCTTTTTCCTGGTTACCTTTGTGGCTGTATCTCACAGCCCTCTCATTCTCAAGTTTTCTGCTCATTAACATCAGCGTTTGTGCAACTTGTTTTCACAAGACTCCTCCTTTTGGTCTGCTGGCCTCAGAGACCAAGTCCTTCAGAGCTGAGTCCTTCAGAAGCCAGGAAGTGAGAAACAGCTGCAATTCCTGGCCATGAGTGTTAAGCAAGAGCCATTCCACCTTCTTGCTGGGTATTGCACATGGTTTTCATTCTTCTGCCAAGGCCTGTAGGAACTGCACTGCCTGCTCACTGTCATGTGAGCTCTTCATCTGTCTTGGAGCACTCCTATGACTTTCATGCTTCAAGCAGGGCTTCCTGACATAGGTTGCAGTTGCAGCAGTGTGAGGTTGTGGCAGTGAAGTGTTCCACCTCACTGTGTGTAATTGCCAAGGTGAGCATGGGAGACATTCCTCTGAAACTATTGGAATGGATATGGAGCTGCATGGAAGACTGTGGCACTCTGTGCACTCTGTGCTCCTGATGAGATGTTGTGTCTGCTTGGTGTGTCTCTGCTTACAGTCTGTGATGTGTTTCCATTGCACCTAGACCCACGCTGAATTGTGCAGATTGGCTAAAGAGAACTTAGAGCTGAAGAAAATGGAGATTTTGATGGAAGAGATGAAGAGGAGACAAAATGAAAAATCCTTGCAGCTTCCTCCAGAGACATTTGAGCCTGGAGATGCAGCTGAAGCAAGTAAGTGGTGGCTACACTTGTAGTGGTCCTTTTTGACCACTTGCTTGCCCTTTGCACAATGTTGCAATCAGACTGGGGGGGCTGTTCTGCTTGCATCTGAGTAAGAAGCTTGCATTAGGATTTAATTCTGTTTCCCAAAGAAAAATAGAGAGACATGAAGTGTCTTGCCCATGGTCTCATTGAGTCAGTAACAGAGTATTAGCTTCCCACCTCCACTTGTAAAGTCTTTCAGAGTAGAAAATTCTGTCTTGCAAAGTACACTGGGGCTTCAGAATCTCTCCTGGAGAGCAGCCTCCAGGGAAGGTGAGGCCAAAAGGATGCTTTTCAACCAGGCTGCAACCTGGAAGGAACAAAATTCCATTCCTTCTGATGAAAACACCAGAGATCCTTCTCCTGCCGCTCCCTGCTGAGGAGCTGGCGCTGTAGAGCTGTGCTGAAGCCCCAGGCAGTGCTTCTGCTGTAGCCCCAGGAGCAAGCAGCGTTCCCCACTGAATCCTGGCTGAGGGGCTCAGCCTGCAGGGCTGTGAGCGCTGCCCGAGGGCGGCAGCGGGGCCCTCAGGGGCAGCACTCAGCCCGAGGGCATCACACCAGGCTATCTGCACTTTGGTAACTTCCCTGCCTGCCTCTGGAACAGGAGAACAAAAGCAAAGCAATACTGGGTTTTCCTTGTTTCTTGGGAGAAGCGTCACTGCAGTTTGCTTTTAAACTAGAAGAGGGCAGATTTACATTAGATATTAAGGAGAATTTTTTTTTAAATGAAGGGGCTGAAAAGCTGGCAGTATTTGCCAAGGGAGGCAGTTGTTGGTCTATCCTTGAAGGTGTTCAGGGCCAGTTTACGTAGGGCTCTGAGAAACCTGATCTAGACGATGGCCCTGCTCACAGGGGTTGGATAGATGGTGGTTAAAGGTGCCTTCCAGCCCAAACTCCTCTGGGATTCTGTGATCACTGTCCCATGTTAGTGTGCCATTGTTATACTTGAAGTTCTTTGGGACAACAAAGTGATGTTACCCAGCTCTAGCAACTTCTCTGGCCTTTTCCATCATCACCCCGTCCAGCACTCTCCACATACAAGCTCCTCTTTGGTGCCTGCAGGCTTCAGCCTACCACCTATCAATGGCACAGCTCCCAGTGTACAGAGAAAAGACCCTGGTAGCGCCATGAAGAAAACGGTCGTGAGAAAGCAGGACACAGTGCCCTTACAGCCCAGTACGCCCACCCTCCCTGGAGATGGCAGCTTCCCACGCAGCTCCTCGGGTAAGCCTGCTCCGTGGCAGCATTTTCCTGCAGGGGTTTGTCCTTGCAAAAGGAGCATAAACTGCCTCCTGCCTCAGCCAGCACAACTGGGATCTTGGGTCCATAGTCTGTAATGAGAATGAACAGCAAATCTACTTTGGAAGTACTGCAGCTTGGTAGTCTAGAATATTTGAAGTCAATGGAAACAGAGGCACTGTCAGATGTGAAGGGTCAGGTGTGGCTGTTCCCTGGTTGTTGCTCCCTGGGGACTGAGCTGGGCCCAGCAGGGCTGGGTTCTTCAGGCTTGGCTTGGTGCTGTCACGAGGCAGCTGCAGGTCTCTCCTCAGGGACTTGCCGAGAGCCCCGGTCCTCAGGGCTGGGGGAAATCAGGGTGCTGAGACAAGAGGGGCACCTGAGGGGTTCCCTGCTGGGCTGGCCAGTCCTGCTGTTGGCACTGCCTGGCAGGGAGTGGGAGCTCTGCGGCCTCAGGAACCTGCCGCTGGCTGTGGCACCTGTGGCACTTGGAGCTGGGGCTGTGGGGCAATTGTCAGGTTTAGCCTGGAGCTGTGCCCAGCTGGGGAGGCTGAGAGAAAGCAGGGAGCCCCAGGATTCAGAGAGCAGGGAAGTCTCTGTCCCAGTGGCAGTGTGTGCCAGAGGGAACCCTGGCTGGGAGATGGGCTGCAGGCCGCTCCATGGCGGGTGCCTTGCCCGGGCCTGCAGCGCCCATGGCCGACCCTGTCCTTGCAGAGACCTCGCAGACAGCCACTGGTGCCCTGCGCCGAGAGGAGCCGCTCCGTGGGCACAGGCAGAAGGACAGAGCCTTTTCAGACCCACAGCAGGCCTTGCAGGAGGCACTGTCCTTGCTGGGCAGCGACGACTGGTAAGAAAGGCCCCATCACTCTGTGTCCCTCTTGGCGTTAAGGTCGGTCAGAAGAGAGTCTTGCTGGTGACCCTGAGCCCCGAGAGCCCAGAGGGCCAAAGGGCACTGCTGAAACCACTGTGGAGCTGTGAGAGGATAAAGATGGAGAGCAGCCTTTTCTTGGCCTTGCTCTGCAGCACTGCTCCAACTGCAGCAGGTCCATGCTGTTTCCTGGCTTTGGCTGCTGCTCCATGGAGCTGCAAAGGAAATGCTGAGGGAAGAGAGAAAGCTGTGGGATGAGATGCTTTGCTGGCTGAAGGCAGAAGCAGGATGGCAGCAGTTTTGAGTGTAGAGATTTGGGTGCCTTGGGCCACTGGCCCAGTGGGACTGAGTAAGATTCCTCTCTGCTCCCACTGCTGACAGCAATGGCAGGGACTCCTGCATGTGAGTCCCAGAAGCTGCTCCAGGCAGCTCCTCTTTTTGAGAAATGGACTGAGTTGTGCCTTCAAGTCCCTCTTCCTGCCAGTACTCCTGAAGGGCTCATGGCAGAAGAGAAAGAAAGAGAAATAAAATCCTCTGGGAATCTTGCACTTTTGCAATTCAACTTTTCCTTCTCAAGGAGTCATACGGGCTTGAGATGTTTTGTCAATACTCACAATGTGTCCCAAAACTCTACACAGACAGAAGGAGGCCCAGAGGTGATACCCTTCCAAATGTTAGGTGATATTGGTTGTCTTTTTGATGTCTGGGTTAGCATCCACTCACTGGTGGATGCTTCATTCTCACAGGGATAAGCATGAAAAATTAGCCACGTTGCATCTCCTTGTGCAGTCTCCTTTGCTTTGCCCTTTCTATTCTGCTTTCTCTTCCCCATTTCTCTTTGATGCCCTGGGAGGTGCAGAGAGCTTCTGCAGGTGTGGGGGTCCAGATGACACTCAGGGGTGCCCATGGGATCAGTTGCCAGCCCTGGCTGCAGCCCTGATGCCTCACACACCTTCCTGTAGCTGAGGGCCTGCACAAAGCAAGTGCTGAGAGATGGAGTTGTTTGCCCCTTTTCAATAACACTTTGCTGTTGTGGGCGTTGTTTTAGGTCAGAGTGTTCTGGGAAAAGCCAGAGTTTTAACAGTTCTTGCCCAGGGGTGGAATCTTAATCTTCTGGGACATCCTGCTGCTTTTTTGGGGAATGTGTGAGGTGGAGTGGGTGACACACAGGCCTCGACTGTAGAGTGGAAACTCAGCTCCAGAGTGCCAGTGCAGACTCTCAGTGCTGAACTGCCTGCTGGGGCTGCCAAAGAAGGAAAATGTCCCAGTAACAGCCTAATGGGACTGTGTCTCAGGGAGAGGTACAGGGAGGTGACAAGAACCAGCAGCATGGCCTGCCCTCACAGCTTCTAGGAAGCAGTGATGGCAGAGGGACTTAATAGCAGAGATTTTCAGAAAGGTCACAAATGAAGACTCTGAAAGCCCTCTCTTTGCCTCTTGGATTTGTGTATGCTTTTGACAGCCACAGCATCCTGTGGCAATGTGTTCCACGATTTCATTAAGTACTCCTTGAAAAGCACCTGCCATGCTTTGACTGAGCTGCCAGCCTGGTGATTTCAGAGGGTGCTGCCAAGTGCTTGGGTAGAGAGAAAAATCAATCTTTTTTGTACTTGCCTTTCAGGGAACGGAAGAAGAAGGGACTCTTGAACATCACACTGCTGGCTGAGTCCCATTCACAAGTCCTGCTCTGTCGACTTCGTGAGATTTGCTTGGCAGTTACCAGAGAGGTGAGAACATTGCTCTGAATTGTCCCCCATACTTGATATACAGCTTGTAGAGTAGAATATGTGCTTGTTCATCTCCATGTGTGCTCAGGGACTGCCTTCATTTCTGGTTTTAGACCTTCTATTTCTAGTGTCTGTCAGCTATCTGTAGGATCTGTGTGTACATGTAGCTGTATTTATTGGCAGGTCAGGTATCTGACACTTGTCTGTGAGTGAGGTACCATTATAATGCAAAGCAGAAAAGAGACACTAATGACATGATATACCAGAGTCCCAATCTCTGCTCAAGCTGTAATTGAACACTGCAAATGAGTCTGTAGACCTGAGCCTGTGTTTTCTGTTTTCTGCCTGGGTGCTTCAACTACAGGTGTTGCTTTTATGAACAGGAGCATCTGACTGTTTTATCTTTATGCCTTGTGCCTTTATGGTTTGAAAGCATATGGTTTCTTTATTTTGCTTCTATGTTTTTCAAATAAAAGGGCCTAAAATCAAAGCAGTAGACATTATAGAAGGGTTAAGTGGAACACTTTAGTGAAGCCTATTTTTCATGCCTGCAGTAAGCAGGTGTGTGGGCAGAAATTGGTGCCAGAGTAAGTGCCTTTCTGTGCTTGGGCTCTTCTGCTCCTACTGTGCTTTTATACACAGTGGGACGTGTTGTGATTTCCTGGGAGTTTTGTCTAAGGAAACTGGTTTTCTTTGCAAGGTGATGCTTATGTTTCCCCCTCATGACTTCCCCAGGTGACCAACCTCCGGTCCAACGTGTCCTGCTCTGCAATTGTCACTCTGGGAGAGCTCTTTGCGATCTTGGGGAAGGACATGGACTCCGAGGTGGATCAGATTGCTGCAGTCCTTCTCCACATGTTGCGGAACTCCCCAGAGTTTATTCAGAAGGCAGCCTGTCAGAGCCTGGGGATGATGGTAGAGAACGTGACTCCTACACGAGCAATGACTGCTCTCATGGACAATGGAGTCAAGTAGGTTCTTCTTCTTTCTGTGACATTCTTGACCTTCTAATGTGTGGGTGAGGGAAGGGATGACAGAGAGTACAGGAATGGTGGAAGGGAAGGGCCCTGTATCCTGCATCTTCTGTGGACTCAGTGACTTGATTCTCTGATCAACCTCATTTCTCCTTTCTGAGAAATAAGGAGGGTACTTGCTGGGGCATGGAGCACATCAGGGAGAATGTGCTGGCTGTGGTACAGCCCACACAGCAGGTGCAGCTCCTGCCAAGAGGAGTCTTGTGTGACTGTCCTGGCCTTAGAGCTCTGCTTTCTATTCAAACTGATGTTTCATGTTAGCCCTGAGACGATGAAGCACTTTCCAGGCACCCTCACTGGCTGAGTGCCATGGGACAGCTGAAGCAAATGCTGCCTTAAGTGTTGGTGCTGGGCCTGATAGTTCCCAAGAGACAGTCTCTAGAATAGGACAAGCTGTCTGAACTGACTGACACCCTTTCCTCAGCTTTGGAATAGGGTAAAACACTCAGACGTATCCCTTGCCAAGCTTTGCAAAAGAAACAGGCTGCATTGCTGGGTGTTCCTCAACTTCACGGCCCACGGCGTGTTTTCTCTGCATTTGTGTTTTCCCAGGGGTCTGCAGATTTGGGGATGAATGGGTGGAAAGAGCCTCATCCTGCTGCAGCTCTGGGTAGTGGGTGCCCTCTGATGGGTCAGCACAAATTGTCCTTAATTTCTAAATAATTCATATGTAACCTATTACTTTAATCTTTCTCCAAGTAAACTTCGGGAAAGAAATTGAGCATCCGATAGTGCAGGGAGACTGAATGCTTCCCTTTTCCATGCAGACAGCCCTTCTGTACAATGCTAACTTTGTGTTTATCTGAGGACAGAACCTTCTACAGGTGTCTGCAGCTGCAGGGAGAAGCCAGGCTCCTTCCCCCAGCACGGACAGGGAGCAGGCTGTGGCCAAGGCCTGTGCTGCTGCTGCTCCTTCTCCCTGTGTCCCAGGGTTTGCTCTCTCCTTCCCAGGAGCCGCTACGTCCCGGCACGGAAGTGTACGGCCCAACTCCTCCTGTCCTTGATGGAGAAAATGGGAGTCACGAAGCTTGCAGGCACACCCAGGGCTGAGAGGCTGGCACAGGTGGCAGGGACACTTGCTCAGGACAGTCACAAGGACACGAGGTAATGATCTTCTTTCACCTCCTAAAACAGGAAAACCGTTTTGTGTTTGGCTTTAACCTAAAACCAGAAAGAGTGGAAACTCAAGGCAATAATAAGTGACCTCACAGTGTGGCTAAGAGGCATAGAATCATGGAATATGCAGAGTTGGAGGGGAGCCATGTAGGTCATGCAGTCCAGCTCCCGGCCATGTGCAGGACAGCCCAAGAGTCACTCCATGTGCCTGAGAGCATTGTCCAAACGCTTCTTGAGCTCTGTCAGGCTTGGTGCTGTGACCACTGCTCTGGGTTGTCTGGGGAAATGACTGTACTGGGTAACCTGAGGTTGGCAGCAAGGAGCATTGCCTTCCTGTGACTTGAAAGATTTTTACTGAGATCACAAGAGCTCTGATTAGCCAGTCCAACAGTTTTGTTTAGCCTTAGGTGCACAAGAGAAAGCCAAAGTGTTGGCTAATGTTCATCACTGAAGGATCCCAAACATCTGTTTCTCATTAACTTAAGACTTCCCTAGAAATATTTTAGAGGTCTTTAGCCAATGTATTCAGTCTTTCTAAACCTCTTCTGCAGATTTCTAGAGTGCTATTATCTGTGGCTCAGTGACCTCCAAATTTCTTCTTGAAGAAAATTGTGGTTTCCTAGTGGCAAAATCACCCCAAGCCACCAAAATCCCCTTCCTTTGATGATGAAATTCCCATTAATAGCCGCCAAGAACACCAGAGCAACTAGCTGCCCATGTGTATACAGATAGTATAGAATAATCAAAAGCAAGGATGAGGTGTTTTGTCCTGGCTTCCCTGCCAGTTAAAGAAACGAAAATGGATGTGCAAGGGCAGAAGAACACTGCTAATAGGCTCTGACAACAAAGCAGATGTGTTTCCCTTGTTGCCTGGGATCCTTTGATCCCACAGAAGCACACCCCCAGTTTCAGAGAGAAATGGTATTTTCTGTTGGCCCACTTTCTCCTCTTGCCTCTTGTGTTCAGCTGACAGCACTGTGCAGTGTCAAGTGAGGTAAATCTCCCTCTTTGCTGAGTCTAGGTAACACCTTCTCATGCAAACATTGCACCCGATGAGTTTAAGGCATCAGCCTCTTCTGTTAACACTCTTCCTTTGTTCACTTTTCTTTTGTTTCCTTCCTTCCTTCCTTAGGCATTATGGACAGGAGATGGTGAAGATGTTGCTTAGTAATCAAAAATTTAAAAAGCTTTTGGAACAATCTCTTTCCACGCATGACCTGGAAGATATCCTGAAGAGAATTAAGAAGAAAGTAAGTGCTTGGCAGGACAAATGTCTCCTTTGTGCAAGTATTGCCACTGTTAATAGGAGATCCAACACATCCAATGTGTCTGTATCTCATTCCTCTTTTGCTGAATCATTTTATTCCTGAAAATGAGCTGTTAATCCTCAGCGTGTTCTTCTGCAGACCACAGAGGAACTGTATTATTAGGGGAAAAGTGGGGTTTTGAATACTTTGAATATGGGTCACAAAGAGGGAAGGGAGAGAGGAGAAAATGGGTTTACATTCATGTGTAAGCCCCCACAGCACTCTCCCTACCCTGCCCTCAGTAAAGCAATTAAGTGACAATAGTGCTTCTGAACTTAACAGAGTCTTTGCAAAAGAGACTCTAAGTCTCTTAGTAGTACCAAGAAAATTTCCAAATATACAAAAGATGTCCAAGTCAATCCTAGTTACTACAATTATTGTCTGTCTTTTAGGAATACTGCCCTGCTGTCAAGCCCTGTGGAGCTGGAAGAAGCTTGGTAAATTCAGCAGCATCCAGTGGAAAATAATTTCTTTGATTGGGAGGGATTTTATTCTTTTTATCTACATTACAGAAGGGAGTGTTTCTTTATGCAGGGGCAGGGAGAATAAGTGTTGAACCAAATCAACTTCCAACACAATGGGCCCACCCCCAAAGACTCCAATTTTTTCTGCTGCTTCCTTTAAGACCACTCATTGCCTACCAGTTTGCATAATTCCCATTTATGGTCAAAACTAATAAATTTGGGATTTTAGACAGCAGCTCAGTATGGTAGCACCCATAACCTGCCTTGGGCTACCAAAAACAAAGAGTTGGCATCACTGAATCTCTGGTCTGTTTATTTCTGTAAGTTAGGAAATGTTTCCCTAGGCCTTGGTAGCAGTGATCCTGGTTCTAACTGGTGTTTTAAAGAGGGAATTTCCTAGTTCTATTCTAAAGATTGATGGGGTTTCTCTGTGTCTCTGTAGGGGATGGAAAACAACAAGGCTGAACTCCCACCTGTGCAGGAGCCGGTGAAGAAGAGGAATGATGGCTCCCAGAAGCCCCAGGCCACATCACCTCCTAGCAAACGGTACTGAGCACTTTTGCCAGATGTGACAAAGCTCATGACAAGCTTCACATGCCTCTTCCTCAGGCACATCTTTCTGATGGAGATGACCAGTGCCAAAGATTGTTTCCTTTCCCTACAAATGCTCTAGGATAAAAAATATCTATTTCTGCATTGTGTTGAACACAGTTTCTCTGGAGGGCTTTCCACAAAAACTGGGCGACAAAAAGTCGCCCATTGCTTGCAGTTCAGATGATCCAGTGCAGTGGCAAGGGCAGGGCTGTGGAGGCTAGGAGAGGGCCAAGTCTCTGCTGCCTGACTTGAGACAAGTAAATTCAACCAGGGGTTTTTTTCATCCAAGTGGAGTCCTTTTTAGATAGGTGTTTTAATGAGAAGTCCCAGTCTAGAGGCAGGATGCCATTCCTCAAACAAGCAGTTCCCTTCCATGAGGTTTTGTCTAGATGATTGTTGGTTTTCTTACCCTCAAACAGCAGTACCAAGTTTGAGTAGTAAGGAGCAAGACAATTCCTAAGCCATTTTGGTTAACAGGTGTCTCAAGGTGGACTTTTTGTCTTGTGATTCCTGTCCTTCCTACAGTTTGCTTGATGGACAGTGTGTTTGGTTTATTTCCCCCTGTGCTGCAATCAGCATTTAAGACAGGAATTTGGTCCTTGCTGTCTCGCCATGCCAGTGGCAGAGCTACTTGTACTGTTTTCCTCTGACAACATAGGGGATTTATTTAACTCTGTCATGCTCAGCAGTGGCAAGAAAGTAACCACATGCCTCAGTAGCATAGCTAGCATCTTCCCATTCTCATGGAAGAGACAGGTTGATCCAAGAGGATTATTCCCAGTGGGTTTGTTACGCTGTGCATCTAGTTTCTAGGAAAGCAAATGAAATGTGAGTGTAGTTCTGGGAGATGTCTGACTTCTGTTTTTCTCTCTGTTACTGATTTTCTGGATCATTTAGCTATGCCCCTGTTCATCTGTTCAGATGCATCTGAGCTACTTTTGCAGATTGTCATGCCTGGTTGTAGAGACACTTCTCCAGAGCGATGAGTTTCCTTATTATAAGACACACACGTCCCGTATGAGGAGGCATTTAAACTTGGAAGCAGTGTCTCTCTTTCCCCACAAAGCAACGTGGTCTGTGTGTCTTAGAAGCCATCTGAAGATAGATCAGATGCATCTCATCCTTGGTTTTCCTGCGTGAGCACTGGGAGAATGTGACTTGCAGATTGTTTCCCATAATGATTGTCATGAGGTCCACGTTGTTCTTCACTTCAGAGCCTCATGATTTTCTAGCTTGAAACCACATCATTAGGAAAGCTCCCCAAGATGTTTGGCTCACAATTAACTGAAGGGATTATCAGAAACAGATCCTAATTTGACTTTGTTTTCCAGGGCAAAGTCTGCCACTGGTGGATGCCGCCTACACCGTGCAAGAGCCCAGGTCACATTACCTGCATCTGTGGAAGAAAGGGAGCTGCTCCAGAAGCTTTACCATCTCCTGGAAGCCAAGGCGTTCCAGACACGGATAGAAGGAGTGGCACTCCTCCTAGACCTGTCCAAAACCAGACCCCAGCTGATCTCCACTAACATTGTCCAAGTATGTAGGATATCTTCATTGCTCCTTTCATTTAGCTCTTTTCCCAAGCCTGCAGAAGTGAAGTTAATTCAGTGTGTCTTGGCACTATATCCTGGCTGTTTGGGACAGACTGGCCCTTCTTATCCAGACAAATTAATTGAGCTCCAGGCTTCAGGACAAGTTATTTCAGTCCAGCTGTATTTGTCTGGCAGGTGCCTATTGCTGCTGTTCATCAGATGATGGCAGAATTTTCTGCTGGTTTAACCTCTGCTGTCTCCTACTCCCAGTTGGGTTAAGTGGAGGGAATTGAGCCATTGAAGACATGGCAATTATTCTCTAGAGAAAAAATGGGTTTGCATGGGGAAGAGAAGTATCAGGCTGGGTTAGTTTAAACAAAATGTTTTTAAAAGGATACTTCTGTGAACTCCATCTTGTCTTGCACAGGTAAAACTCATTTCCATCCTCGTCCCTGTTCCTCTTGGTAAAGATGGTGCTCACCCTTCTTGGGGGGCCTTTTTTTCTCTTTGGAAAGGAAGAAAACAAATAAGGACAGATCCATCCCCTCTCCTCCCAGTAGCTGCTTTTCCCCTTTTTCCAGAAAAGTGTGCCTGATAATGTGGCTGTCAAGGGACTGAACCTGCTGGAATGAGAGCTGTACAGCACATTATATTTCACAAGTCCACCTGTTAGTCAGAGCAATGGTCTGGATCCTGGAAGAGTTGATCTGAGCCCTGCCCTTCTCCAGACACAGGTTCTGAGACAGAGAAAATAAAACTTAGATCTCCTCCAGCCATAGTTTAGGCGAAATCATAGCTGCCCTCAGTACTTGAGGCAACTGTATAAAAAAATGGGCATTGTAAACATCTGCTTCCATACTTGTAAAGCAAAGGTAGTCTTTTGAATTAATAAATGGAATTGATTTAATGATTTATAGGTGGAGAGAAACACCATAGGAACTTTTCTGTCCCTACCCAAACCTCTTAAAAACAGATGAAAATCTTTCAAGCAGCATGAGGTTGTGCAACCATTCCAGTGTGTGGCTCACAGGAAAACAGTGAAATTGTGCAAGCAAGGGCTGACCTGAGAGAAAGGATCACTTTCATCTTTAGATTCCTGAGTGCTCATTTCTACATTGCCTCTTCAAAAAAGGTCATTTTAATCAAGCTTTCATGTTGTTTGTTCTCTTCACAGATGTTTGATTATTTTGGCCTGAGAATCTGTGACACACATAAGAAAGTGAAGCAGAAGGCGCTGGAGGCGCTGGCAGAAATCATAGGACTGCTGCAGGATGCCATGAACCCATTGATGATCCGTTTGGTTGAAGGCATAACAAAGAACCTAAACTCAAAGGATCCCGGGGTTCATGCTGCAGCTATGACGGCTCTGGACCAATCTGTTGTGCATTTAGGTAAGGCTGAGCCCTGGCATGGACTCTCCTCACCTGTGTCTCTGTCTCTCCGACACAAGAGAACGCTGAGTGCCTTGGTAGCTGTTGCTGTCTGTGGAATGCTCCAGCTGACACCCACCAGAAGCTGTGCAGGTGCAGTCCTTATGCACCATCCCCAACTGGCTGGAATGTGCAGCAGCATTTCCCAAGAGTCCCAGGAGCCCTTGGCTCTGTGCTGCTGGTCTGAAGAGCAAGTCCTGGACTACAGCTGCAATTCAGAGGCAAAGGGGTTTTGGAGTTTGCTTGGGCCCCGTCTGACTTGCCAAATGAACAGCTTTGCTGTAGGCATGAAGGGACACCGGCCCATCAGAGCTTCTGCACAGCAGCCACCTGGAAGGCTCTACATTATAGGCAGTAGCTGCCTGTTTTCCACCTTTCTTCTTTGTCTTCTTTTTTCAAAGGAGAACATAGGATTCATCAAGTTCATTTCTTTATAACACACGGGTCAAAATCCATCTGTCAATGATGCCTTGTTCCACACGTTGTTTTGCATGGGACAAGAAGGAAATGGCAAATACCTATAGAGGCAAGGGCAGCTGTAAATTTTTCTGCCACACAGATTGATGTCAGGTCTGAAAATGCCACACTGGGGGAATATGGCTGAACAATGGAGTGTTGAAGAGGCAGGTCTTCAAGGGGAGTTTCCACTTTCTCCACCTCAGCTGCTCTGCGAAGTCATGGACTGCCTGACTCAGTGCCTTTCTGTGTCCCAAGTATGGGCTTCTTCCTTTTGGCTCTGGGATGCAGAACCTTTTCACTGCTTCCATGTGACTGAACTCTCAAGGACCCTGATGTGAAATGTTTTAACGTAGCTCCTGATAGAGCAGACAACTTTGGATTTACAAATGTGAAAGGAGAGCTTTTCTTTTGGCATTTTAAACACTGACAAGTAGGCTGGAAGGAAAGAAGAAAAGGATTCAAAAATCAGCAGAAATTGACTTTATTGTATAAAATGGGGTTGCCCCTGCCCTTTCCCTCACCACTGTTCTCTCTCCTATGCCCTCAGAAGAGTGAACAGAAACGTGTGTTTCACTTGTAGATGAAGTATCACTGATGAAAGAGCTCTGCCACCAATGGAGACGACTGAGTGGCCAAGCTCTGCTGGATGTCACGGAGCGTATCACAGGTACGGCCTCCCCTCCTAAGCCAAGAGGTCTCCGAGGGAGTATTTACAGGGAATGCCAGTGAACAGACAGTAGAGTAGCTCCTCCACATCAGGAGGTGCTGAGCTCTCACTGGGGCCCTTCTCAAGTCCCATAGTGGCCAGTGTCTTTAATTGCATTTCAACTCAAATGAAGTCCAGTTTTTGAATGGGTACCATAACCCTTTTCCTGCTTAGCCAAATTGGTTTTGGGTACTTTCAGGAGCTCTTTCAATGTTGATGACTGCTGGTGGATTAACAGCATAGAGGAAATGAAGTTTCTTCCACCACAGAATAGTAAATGGCTACTACATAACAGTTTGCCTGACCAGGAAACAAGACTGGTCTCCTGAGCATTTCAGGTTTTGATCTTTCAGCCAAATCTGCCATGCAAGGAACCTGTTGGTAGTCACTTTCTGTCTGTGTTTGATATAGTTCAGTTCAGAAAATGAGTAGAGAGCAGATTCCAGAGGCAATGTGAGAAAACCCTCGTGTTTTGGCTAAATTTCAGTCCCCTGTGTAGCCTTTTTCTCTCTCTATGCCCCTATTTCAGTGCACATTTTAAGAAGAAATGCTATTAACATTGGGAGGGGAAATGTCATTAAAATGTGGAGATGCTCAAGTGCCAGGGCAAATGCCAGGGCAATGGGTCTGGGTAATTCTCCAAGACACCCTGAGGTTTGAAACAGCTCTTTGTTGGAAGCCACAAAAGCATTCCACCAAAGACACCAGCTAGTCTCTGGTGGTTCTCATCCAGCTGTCAAGTAGCAGCCATCTCTGGTGGGCTGGAGTTTTGAAGTGTGTTCTAATACTGCCCTTTGCTGTGGGCCACGGAGCAAAGGGGAGAGCCAGATTAGACTTTTGGCCCTTGACATCAAAGTTACAAAAATGGAATCATTGCTTTTATTAGAAATCTCTCAATTGTCTCTCTAGGGTGCAATTCCAAATCTTCTATGTGGCTTTGGACAACTTGTAAATGGAAATAGTAGGCAATTTGACGTTTCATTCATTGTTCATGCAGACAGAAATTGTGCAATAATTGAGTTAAGGTACAAAGTCTGCCACAGGTACAAGGCTCTGGTTGGAGATATTAGTCCCGAGGGGCTGGTGGTTGTGTTTCAAGGATGATCAGCGGCTTTGCCCATTTCTGTGTCGTGGGGCTGTGTGTGCTGTTTCACTGATCTTGGCCCAAGAGGCTTCCAAGAAGCAAGAGCAGAGGTAGATCCCTGTTTGCATGGAGGCTGGTGGGTAAGCAGCTGTGTCTCTCTCCCGGCAGTGCTTGTGGAATGGGCTCATGCCAGGAGCCCTGAAGCGGTCGAGCGCTACGCCCTGCCCGTGCTCTGGTCCTGCCTGGAGAACAAGGCGCTGCCTGTGCGAAGCGCCAACGTCTGTGCTGTGGTCACCAAGCTGGCCTGTGCCCTCTGCGAGGCACTGGGCAGCCAGATCATTAAGTTTGCTGACAGCACACCTCCACACGTGCAGGAAAACCTCAACAGCCTTCTGGGCTGGTGAAGGTTTGATGTTCTCCAGAAAGCGGACAAGTTTCTGAGCTGGACACCACCGGACGTGACTTTTCAGCTGTGCCAGAAATGACAAAATACTAAGGAAGGGTGTGCATCTGCCCCCACTCTGTTATCAGCATTGCCCTTCCTAGTCATGACATGGGGGGCCTCAAGCAGACTGATGACAAGGTAAAGATGAAGTATGGATCAGCCTCAAGTGAACCTAGACTGAGGAAAAGGTGAAGACTAAGCATGGATCAGCCTGAAGCAACTGCAGACAGAGGACAAGGTGAAGACCAAGCATGGATCTGCCTCACACAGAGGTGAGGTGGGAGCTGGGCCGCTCTCTGTTGGGAGGAAGGGTCTTGTGGCAGCCCAGAGAAGCTGTGCACATTGGCAGGGAACATTGGCTTGAATTACACAATGGCTGTGCACATTGTGCCCTGCATGTGCCCTGCAATGAGCTGAGCTGGTGGCAGTGCCCTGTGGAGCTGTAGGGCTGCTCAGCTGTGGGGCAGGGAGAGGAGCAGAAGGGTGCATGTGCAGCTGAGCCATTGCTGGAGAGCACAGGGCTCTGGGCTCCCTGCTGTCCCAGGGCAGCCCAGAGGCCAGGCTGTTCCTGTGGCAGCTCTGTGGAAGTGGGGCAGGGTTTTCCTCTGGTCTGCTTCAAGTTGCAGCCAGCAGGAGCATGTTTCCCTGTGCAGCTCTTTAGAAATTTCCAAGGAATCTGTCCCATTAAATACGGAGCTTCAGATGCTTTAGGTTTGCATTCCAGGCTCTGTTAAACTTTGTGTCTCCACAGATACGACTGGCTACAGTCTTTCCAAGAAGTTTTCTCTGGACATTTCTGATATTCCCTTACCAAGAAAGTCCTTGCCTCCAGTCCAGAAGCGCTCTTACCTCCAAGATCAGGAAGAAGCTGCCAACTGTCCAAAGAATGTTTCAAGAATAGGATTTAGGCTTTAGGATTATCAAGAAGAGGATTCATTAAGAATAGGATTCATCAAGAAAAGTATTCATCAACTATAGGATTCATCAAGAATAGGATTCATCAACTATAGGATTCATCAAGAATAGGATTCATCAACTATAGGATTCATCAACAATAGGAGTTAGGATTTTGGAATAGGTTTAGGCTTCATAGTTGCAGATGTATCTATGTTCTGATAGTTTTGAATAAATGTGTTTGATTGTATATTTAAATTTTGATGACATATTTTAATTGTATATATTTTATTTTGATGATTTAAAAAAAAACTTAAATGAATCAATTAAATTTAAATAAACCAAAAGAAGAATGTGACACCAGGATCTCCTGGAGATTATGGGAGTGCAGTGTCTCACCACATCCTTTCTTCACTGGGCCTCTCTTCTTCCTCTTTTGCCATGTTTTCTTTGTGTCACTTGTGCTGCTGTTTTTAACTTGTCATGACAACAGGGCCACACATTGACATGTTTGGGGGACAATGGATCCAAAAGATCCTGTATGGTCAAAAGTTTTCTACCTAGATGAGTTCTGTGCTCACCAAAGGCCTGAGCAAAGAAACAAAGAGAAGTGTGCCCAAATGCCAAAGCTTTGCTCCTTTGCAATCTCGCACAGAGCTGGCTCACAGGTGTCTTCAATCACAATTTCATAGGTAAGAAGAGGTTGTGTATTTCACTGGGAAACGATGCACTGCTTTGGAAAAGTCATCTGTATGTAGATTTACCCAGGCCAGCAGTCCAACTTTGTTGTTTGCAACTTGTTTGCAGAAGGATGAGTGGACCGGGAGGCCAATAACGAGTGACAAGGTTTCCTCAAACCTAAAGTGCAGCCTGCGTGCCATTCAGCCCAGAGCTGAGGGATCATTTGTTCCCATGGACCACTGCCTGCCAGGGTAATGAATTCCTGCATAGCTGGAACAAGCAATTCAGGATTCTGCTCCAGAATTGCTTGGTGGGCTGCATAATCATTGACAATACTCCCTATCCAGAAATTCTTTTGCAGTTTCCTTTCATAGTCCTTTGAAGCTTTTAAAGTTCACATTTCAATTTGCTTTGCCTTAAGGGAAAACACTTCCTGGGCCCAATGCATACTGCAAGCTCTTGACAGCAAAGTCCTCATGGTTGCCAGCTTCTGATGTTACAGAAGAAACTGCGTGTGAATGTGTTAATTAGGTTTTCTGATGGGAAAACTCTATGTCACGTGGCTGCATGTGTTTGCTTAGCTATGAGTCTAGTCCTGGCCTAGTAAAGCCCAGGCAGGGTGGCATGTTGCAGGGAAAACAAGTCCGTGTGCTTATGGGGTTGCCATCAGCAGCAGAGTGAACGTGTGCTTTGGGGCTTTCTCTGGAGACACAATTAGGGACCTGCTCCATGCCACAATATTCTCTTAGATCTTTCTAAAATATTCTAAAAAGGGCAGTGAAACTTCACATCTCCTTGCAAAGCCACTGTTTGAATAGGGGCATTCTTGTCCCTCCTCAAAGCCATTGCTGTTGCAGACCAGAAACATGAACATCCACAAACAGGAACAATGCAAGGACCTCCAGCTGCTGCTTCAGAGCACTGGGAATGCAGACCTGGGTATTACTAATGTGAACACTTAATTAGCATTTCATTCTCCTTCACAATATCCAGATCTCTGGGTTTTTAGTTTCAGCAGCTGCTGGACTGGCTCTAGGGAAGAACAGTAAATGGGAAACAGCGACTGCCAGCCTTGCAGGGGTGGGGGAAAACCTGGAGTGTCTGCGTCAAAAGATGAATGGGAAGAGTGTAAATGCCAAAGCCAAAGCTTTGTTAGGATAGCAGGATCAGTTCTTTACTGCATGCTTGCATGAAGGTCATGTGGGACCTCCTTTTTGTATCTCATGCAAAAAAGGAGGTCTTAATAATACCATGCTACTTAAACCCACATTGTGACGTAGCTCTGTAGTGGTTCACAATGAAGCAGATTGCATGCTTTGTCACTGCCAGCCCTGGTGACCCTGTGAGGGACTGTAGTGTATGCCATGCCTGTTTTACATCCAAGCAAAGCTTGATTTTGCTTATTAGTATAGAATAAATACAAGAATAGTAAAATGGACAACTAAACTGGCCACTTTGGAGGATATGCTCATGGTTTCGCACATCACTCCTATACCTCATGCTCCCAAGGCTTGCACTCATCATGAAATATTTTAATAGAAAAACTCAGATCCCATGTTACATTTGAATAAAATTGCATCAGATCATCAAGAATTCTGCAGGCAGGAACAAGACAAAAGCCTTCTGACTCTCGCTTTAAGCTGTCCTGGATTTCTGCAGCTCTTTCTGAAAGCTGCTAGAGGCAGAGTGTTTGTAGTTGTTTTTATGGGCTTTATGAAAGATATGTGGAACGGTCTGCAGGGCTCTCTGAGCAGAAAACTGTTTGTCCAAGCCCAGGGACATCGTGCTGGCAGAAGTGGAATGGCCCCGCTCCCAGCCCAAGAGTGTGAGCTGTGCCACGCTGGGCAGAAAAGACACGAGGGGCTCCAGCCCAGCTGATTCCCCTGCCGTGAGCACTCCACAGAGCTCTGCCATTGGGAGAAAGTGCCAGATGCCAGATGAGCCACCGAACTTTCATCTCCTGCTGGAACTGCTCCGTGACAGCTCCTGTTCTTCCTGAGGGAGAACCCGGAGCCATCTTGTGACGTGTGTCCTGGGGGGATTGTCCTCCGGCATTTTGGGCCTTTGTTCCAGAGGGGGGACAGTGAGGTCTGACAGTTTGATATCTAGAAGTCACTGGCCTTTTTTCCTTAGTTTTCATTTCCTGTTGCTGGAAAGGGATTGTTGGAACAGTTTAGAGGAGACGACTCATTGTTTTAAGTTGTCTCAAACTGCATGGGATAGATGGCTTCACACAGGAACATCCGCAATGCTGCTGAGGGGAAGGCACAGAGGGGGACAAACCCAGTATTTCTGAGGCAAATTCCTTGGCACCAAACCAACCTGAGTCATCAAACAGTGCACCTGATGTTTCGAGACATGGGCCAAAGGGGAGCCCTTGCAGTGTGTTTGGTCCAGGCCGGGCTATGCTCAAGGCAAAGGTGTGTCAGTGCACTTGGCTCCTTGTCTCCTCCTTGTGTCCAGCACAAACAGGAGCCCAGAGCTCCTGCAGAAACCATCGCACCAGCCAATGGGAGCAAACTTTTGTCCAGTGCTCACACAGAGCTGTGCGGTCCAGCACTGCACCTCATTGGGATGAGGAACTCTTCCAGCCCTCTTGGGAGGAGCTAAAAGGAGATTTGGCCTTCAGATCAGCTCCTTCCCTGCTCTGGATTTGCTGCCCTGGTTGAGCTGCTGCTTGTGGCAACACTTGTTTCCCAGCTGCCAGCCCTGCTCTGCTGGCCAGCAGCCATTGCAGGAGCTTGTGCTAGTGACACTGAACCTTTCCGATCTTCCTCAGGAAAGTTCAGGGCAGAACTTGTCAAAAGAGCATTGCCTGGGCGATGCCTTTGATATTAAATCTTTCCTCTGTTCTCTGTGCCACAGACAGTAAATATTTGAGGAAGCAAGTTTGCTGCTCCAGAAATTCCTTAAATCAGTCAGTTAAACGGTAAGAGAACACGATTTGGGATGTGTAATCTCACTTTAATTCATTGTGCCGAAAGCTACAGTGAGCTGTGTGTCTAACCTAAATGACCTTGCCACCAAGAACTTAGAAAAGTGGGAGAGATGGAATCAGTAGCACAAGGATCTGCATTGGGATTCTCCCACAGGCCTGAGGACACAGCCCACTTCCACTGGGCCATGGCTTTTTACCCTACATCAAAACTTTGTGCTTCAGATTGTGGTGGTGAATGCCCCCGGCCCTGTCCGGCCACACAGTGGCCTGAGAAAGGCTTGTGAGGCCTGGGCCTTGCTGAACAGCCCCTGGGCCCAGCTCCTCCTGAGCTTGTCAGAGACACTGAGCGCTCCCAGGAGCTTGTGCTGTCTGACGAGCTCCTGGGGTGTCCTGTGAACAGCCTTGGAAACCACTTTTCTTGCCTCAGTGGCACAACATCCTTCTTCTCCCACTTTCAAAGACAGGCTGCTGACCCACAGTGTGGTCATGATAAAGCATTAACAAAACACCCAATATACAGAGACCTATCTTGCAAAGTTGCCTTAGCCAAGGTGCAAAGCTCCATTCTTGGAACAGATCATCCATACCAGGATTCACCATCCTCTTTAATTTGGGCTGTCAAATCTTTCAGGTTTTGTACGCTTTTGTGAATGGATTCCGAATGATCAGACAGGTTCATACAATACAGTCCTTCAAATTCCTCACAACCATGTCCATGTGCCAGTAAAAGAAAGTCAATTGCTGCTCTATTTTGAAGGGTAGCATGTCCAACACTATCAACATCGCTCAACATATCACTAATGGCAGAGGATGTGGCATTAGTTTGCTTGCTCAGCCAACACCCAACTCGATCTAATTGTTTCAAAGCCACTGCTGAAGTCAATTGGGGTAAAAATATACTTGCTGAAACCCTTCTTGCAGCTTTCCAAGGCATGAAATCACTCTGCAGTTCTCATCGTAATGATGAGCAGATCTTGTTTTCCTTTGTTTCCTTTTCATGACCGCTTTAGCTGAGGGTGCGATTACAGTGAGCATCCCAATGCCACAAGGGTCACCTTTAAGGTGTGCTGGAATGCCTTGCCAAGCCCTGTCTCCACAAATGAACCAATATCCCTTAGGCAATTGCCGGGGATATAGGTCAGCCTCAGGAAGCACATCCCAACTGTTTGAAGAATTACACCAAAACCTCAAATTTCTATATGCAGAGTAATGGGGAGTAACATTGAAATTTGGAGGATCACCTTTTCGCCAAGTACTAGCTATGAAGGTAAAGCAAAAATCTATTGTTAAAGAACCAAGGATTTCCAATTCTTGGGGTTCAGAAGCTGACCTTGGAAGTTTTTTGGCCCAAAGGTTCCAATTCAGTGTGGGATTGTTTCCATTGTCAATTTCACCTGGCTTACCATTGGATTGTTTTTTGACTAAAGGCAACTCTTTTACTGGCACACCAACCAGACAGGTTGAGAAAGGTTTTTCTGGTTCCGAATTAGACAACCATAGGGTATCTGAGCTGGCTGCCTTGGCTAAGGTCACCCAAACATTTGGTTTTGGTTGTTCCACAGGCAAATCTGCACGACAAAAAAGAATTAAAACGCACCAATACCAACATACAACTTGCATTTGCTTCATCTTATCCATGAGCTAAATTTTGGCAGAATCCTTACATATATATCAATTTCTAAAATTTTGCTTTCAACAAAAACAAAAACCCAAACTTTTGCCAAAAGTCAGCTCTACAAAACAAACATTTGACATACAATTGACACACTTATAAATAACATTAACACAAAGCCAGAATTTGCAGGTTCCACCAATGAACAAGGAACGTCAGGCATGACCAGGGATCTCTGTGCTCGGCTCACATCTGCGTACTTGCTTCCTCGGTTCTCGTGACTCGTCAACACGTTCTGGGGTGCGATATGGTTTGACATTTTTGGCTGGGACCCACCTAATTCCAGCACCTGTAGAGACAGAAGCATACCCTTTGCCCCAGGTTATTAATTGGAAAAGATCTTCAATTTGTCCAGATTCAGGGTTTCTAATTAAAACAGGTGGATTTTCTTTCAGTTTCGCCTGAGTGTTATTTGAAAAATACCTAAAAATTGATGGATCAGGTTCTGCAAAATGAACTGTTTAGGAAATTAAAAACATACAAAGCTTTGTTAAGTCTCATCTGAGGTGTGACCTCTGCTCCCCATCTCTGTTGATCTAAAATGCATTTTAATGTTTGATGTGCTCTTTCAATAATTGCTTGGCTTGTGGGAGAGTGGGGAATACCACAAACTTTGATGTGATCTTTTGCTTGAGCGAGTGTGGCAGTTGCAGGCTCCTTTATTCCTGTTTTTGGACTTGACTTAACTTTTAGTTCAGGGAGATTAAGACTCAGGCAATATAGATGGGGGTATTTCCTGCTCGATTTCTCAAGTGATGGAATGTAGGAAGGCTTTCCAGGTGGAAAGAAGTGACAGAGTGTCTCAGATGAAGAAAGCGAGGCACTGCAAGAAACCAGCATGCCAGGGAACTGCTGTCCTGGGCTCACGAGTCCGACTGATGGTGGTCCTGCAGGCTTTTGCCCATGCCTGCTCCAGCTGGGCCATCTGCAGCCAAAGCTGCAGGTGTGAGTGCAGCAAAGCTGCTGTCCAAGGAACGCAGCACAGCTGCTGATGAGGCTGACTGTTGCCTGCAGTGTGTGGGGAGGATATTGCCGGCAGCAATTGCCGGAGAGATGCTTGAAGGCATCTCTGGACAGTGGGCTTTTGGGGGGGTCCTTCTACTTCTTGCTCGGGCGGTAAAGACTGTCCCAAGACAATGCTCTTCCCTTTGAAGTGATGAAGAGGAACCACGGAGCTCCTCACCCTTGTTCCTCTCCTCTGCTCTCCACAGCAGCTCCAGCTGCGCCTCTGCGCTGTCTCTCATGGGCCTCTCTGAGATAGCAGCAGCTCTGAGATAGCCACCTCCTGAGAGGGCAGCCCAAGGCTCTGTTCAGAAGAGAGCTGTGCCTCAAGCCTTGAAGCAAGCCTGACAAACTCTTCTCATATAGACACCCACACTTGCAGCCTTCCAGATGCACAACTGAGAGCTGTGGGACATATGCATGCTCATGGCCTGCAGTGCCCTTTCTGAAATGCCTCGGCTGCTTCTGAGGGAGCTGACATGCCACTGCGGCAGCAAAAGAACTCTGGATTCAATGGGGTCCGGCAAAAAGCGTGCCTGGCATTTGCCTTGTGTGTTGCTCTGTCCAGTCGCCAGTGCCTTGGTTTGCCACCTCATCCCTGCTCTCTGCCACTGGGGCCGGGAGGGGCGGGCCCGGGGCTGTGGGGCTGTGCCGGCCCCGCTTCCCGGGCCGCAGCTCCAGCTGCCGCCGCTGCCTGGGAGCGGCCCCGCTCCGGCGCCAGGGCCGAGGCGCCGGTGCCGGGCCCCATTGGCCGCTGTCGTGCCGCCGCAGGAGAGCTCCCCGCCGTGTCCCGGCTGCAGAGAGCGGCTGCCGGGGCGGTTCGCCTGGGAGTCTGAAGCGAGCATGGCCCAGGGAGCGGAGCCGAGAAATAGAGACCCAAGAGACAGGGGCAGGAAGCAGAATGGAGAGACAAGGGGAGCAAAAGAGGGCCAGGGAACGGGGCCGGAGCTGCGGGAAGGGGCAGCAGGGACAGAGGAAGAGACGGAGAATGAGCAGGAGGGAGCAGGAGAGAGCGAACGCTGGGCTGGGGCGGGATGGAGACTGTTGAAGAAGCTTTGGAGGGACAACAAAATAGAGAGCGAGTGGCAAAGAACAGGGCTATAGCGGGCAAGCAAGGGACGGGCAAGTGGCTAGAGCAACACAAAAGGAGAAGCCCAGGGGCAGTTTTTGTATGCACTCCAGTAAAGCCTGAGGTGTTTTCCTGCTGCAGTGGTCGCTGCCAGCCAGCGGCAGCAGCTGGGGCTGAGGCCCGGCAAGCGGGGCCGGCACAGCCCCGCAGCCCCGTGCCCGCCCCTCAGGGCCCCGTGCGCAATGGCGGCAGCAGGGGACGAGGAGGCCGCGGGCTGCGGGCAGCGCTGCCGCCCCGCCGGGCCACACGCCGCGGGCGGCTTCAGCAGCAGCACAGGAGCTCTGGGGACACTGGTGCCGCAGCTGGTGACGGGCCGCCGAGCAGCACAATGGCGCGGAGCGCGGTAAGGGCGTGTGGCTCCTTAAGGATCAAAGGAGGGCCGTGTTCATCGGTGCCTCCCCTCGGGCAGGAATGGAGGGCCCGAGATGGTGCTCAGAGCCAAGGCCGAGGCAGCTGGGCAGCCTGCCTGGGTCCTACGTAGGAAGGAGATGTCACCAATGAAATAAATGGGCAGGAGATCTTTCTCCTTTTTAATGCCTTTATTAAGAAGAATCAGCTCAGGTGGGAAGAAATCGACGGGTTGCGCCCTCGCCGCCGCTACTCCCAGGCGTGGCACGAAGCAGGAGGATGATGCAGTTTTGTCTGCTGGTCTGCAGGCAGAACTGGGGACTCTGTCCTCACGGGAGAGTCGTTGAGTCCTTGGTTTGTTGGTTTAGAAACCCGGGGGGTCTCTTTAATCAGTTTCTTTTCAGGTTAGAGTGAGAAATAAAAAGATTCAAGCAGGTACGGGACAATGCTCCCATCCTTAGACTTCACTTTAAGTCAGTTATTGGCTCGTGATTTCAGGGGTTTTTCTTATAAAAACTGTAAAACTGTAACAATCCAGGGTGCACTGCGTTTCTTATTTGCATGTTGTTTCTGGTGTCACTGCCCATCTCTTTACCCTGGAGGGTTTCCCTTGGTATCTTCTTGGCATGCAGCCAGCATCAGGGAAACAGTCAGTTAATCACCTGCCATTAACAGGTATTTGAAAAGCTTTCCTTCGGCAGCGAAACTAAAGGAGGCTGACTCGGTCTGGCTTGGTTTTTTTTTTTTTTTTAACTCTGAAACTTTAAAGAAAAAATACAACTTTCTATTCATAACAACCAAGACACCCTCCAGCCTGCTCTGGCCCTCTGCTCATTATGGGCTGCGGCCTTCACGGTGGGCAGTGATGTGTGCTTGAATCCAGAGGATGCCATGGGCCGAGTTTCTGCAGCTTGTCAGCTGCATAGGACTCTTACGAGCCTTGGAGAGAGACCCGAGGGGTGGAAATCTCTCAGTGCCTCTTTGCTTGCAGCTGGAAACACCTGGGGGTTAAGTGGAGCTTCAGGGACAAGTGTACCAAAGGTGCTCTAGAAGGCTGTCCAAGAGCTTCTGAGCGTAGGTTGCCTGGCACACATAAGTCATGCATATTTATTTGCCAGAAGAGCTGCTCGGCTAAAAGGCCAGCAGTGTTACCTGATATCTGCAGCAACCAAGACATTTGTGTGTGTCCCGTGGCGGTGCCTGATGGTGTCCGAGGACAAGGCAGAGGGAGCTCAGGGGCTCTGGATGACTGCTTGAGGGATCTGGGCCGCATGTGGTATTTTCTTCCGCCACGTGCAGTGAGCCAGACCCAGGAAGGCTCTAGAGGTGAATGGCCGGCAGCCTGGCGTTCCCAGCAACAGTGTGGGAGTTTGAGCGTGGGTTACTCTACAGGACAGCAGGCCTGATGGTGGCACATGGGCTACATCTGCCTCAAAGGGAAAAAGGCTCTTGGCTCCAGAGTTAGCAGGGCTCCTTGAGAGAGCTTTAAGTAGCATTGGAAGTGGAAAAGGGAGTAAACCAGGCTGACGGGGGAGATGCGTCAGCACTGCACAGCCATGTTTGCGTGACAGTGGAGGATGGAAGCAGTGCTGCCATCAAAGGTCATGAAAGTGTAGCAGAAGTCATGGGAAAAGCAGGTTTTTGCCACAATTCTTTCAGACCAAAATACTACCAAAGAAACACTCTTGAATTTGGGCTTTTTACAGCAGCCTTCATCCAGGTCTTCTTCTAGGGAATTTCTGAGGAATAAGACATGAGTGCCTCTGCATTCCCATGCACAATGCTGCCTCCAAAATACTCCAGCCCTTCTCCATTTGGCTCATTCCATTCCTGTGCAGAAGAAGGAAATTCAGTAGAGGGGAGGTGCAAGAATTCACAGGCAACGTGGGTGTACATTGGGGCCTTCACAGCCATCACTTTGGTATGAGGTCACAGAGCTCTGTTTGATGTCAGGTTCCAGAGCCCCACTGTGCTCTTCAGTGCTCACTCTGGGCAACACTGCAGCAGCAGCAGCAGCAGCAGCAGAAGAGTGTTTCTAGCAGGGGGGATCATGGTCCTGAGCCGCTACCTCCTGCTGCTCTTTCTCGTGGCCCTGCCAGCCCAGAATGCCCAGAGTGCTCCAGCAGCTGGGCAGGGAGCAGGTAGGCAGGCAGGGGCCAGCACACAGCCCTGGCTGGCAGCAGCGGGGCCGGGAGCAGGGATGGCTGAGCCAGGAAGGCACCACGGGGCAGGCAGAGGGGCAGAGGCTCCAGGGGAGGTGTGAGGGGCTGCAGCTGCTTTAGGGTGCAGCATGGAGAGAGCTTCCTAAGGAGCAAGGATGTGGGGAGGGTTGGGTCAGGCCCGGAAGCTCAGCACCACTTCTCCATCACTCAGCAGTGGCTGTCCGTCCCTCCACTCTGGGTGTCCAGCCTTCTGGCCCGGCTCCAGGGCTGACCCGCACACAGATCATGTGGGCACGCCACGGCTTTTCCCTTCATGTGGGAGCTGCCAGCTCAGTGTCCCAAGGGCAGCCAGACCCCCCTGCAGCTGTGAGGATGCAGACCTGCCTGAGCGTGCCCTAGCAGTGCCTCCCACATCCAGGCCTTGAGGTGTGCCCATGAGGGCAGTGCACGTGATGGTAACTTCTTGTGGGTGTTTGCTTGTAGTTGTGGACACGGAGAGTGCTCTTTCAGCCCCTGAGCGAGGGGCAGATACTGTGCTGACTCCGAGCTGGTACCTCAAGCATGAGTAGTCAGTCTGTCCTGCCTTCACAAAAAGGAGCGCCCCTTTTCCCTGTTTTATTCACGAGAAAAATACCGTCATAGGTTAACGTGCTTTTGTAAATCTAACAATAGGGATGAACGATGACAAGGTTCCTGAAGAGTTCCCTGAAGGATTGCCGGATGTTCCAGAGGAGCTCCTGGCAGCCTTGCATGAAGCCCCGTCTGGTTAGTATATCCCACTCTGTTAACCCTGGCAGCCGGGAAGCTGAGCTTTTGCTTCCTGTAGGCATGTGCTGTATCCTGGACAGGCAGAAGCACTCAGTCAGAGTCTTGCTGCAGGCCCACTGCATTTCACACCTCCTGCAGGGAGCCCTAGAGATGGTCCAGCACAGCCTCTGCTCACAGCTGTGCTTCCAGATGACTGCCAGGGGCATCTCCAGCTGCTGCTGCAGTTGTAGCATTCCTGGCCAGGGCTGCTCTGTGCAGACATTGGCATCCAGATGTTGGGCAAAGGCCAGTGCTGAATTTGGGTTCGCCACATGCTCAGCACAGCATGGAGGCAGCAATGACATCAGAGCAAGCCTTGGCTGCCCCTTGCAAAGCTGAGGCTCAGGGACGGCTTGAAGCTGGAGTCCAAGGGTGAGGGGGAACCTGAAGGTACTCCTTCTGTGGGTCATTTGGTTGATTAAGTCTTGGCTGGTTTGGGTCTGCACTTCTTGTTGCACTGCAGAAAATCCAGCTGTCAATTCCTCCTGTCTTGGGGGGGACAGCGGCCTCGTCAGCGCCGCTTGCCGCAATGCCCAGGCCATGGTACCCTGCTTGTGCTGAGGGGCAGTGGCTTCTGCTTAATGTGTGCAATGTCTTGTTTTTCTGAAGAGACAGATTCTGAGACTGTGCCGGAGACCTTAGCTGTGGAAGAAAGTGACATTGTGCCAGGCTCACATGAAAAAAGAGAACCAATAGAGGACACCAGGACACTTGCTGAGCCTGAGGAATATTCAGGTGAGTGCTTGCTAGATGCTGTCTTGGGCAAAGAGCAGCATTTCTGCTGTATCCCTGCAGTGCTCTCCATGGGTGAATTGCAGGTGCCCAGCACGCAGCCCGGGCCTGCAGCCCGGAGGAGTAGATGGGGCAGTGCTGCTCCCTGGCACACACTGGGCTCTTGTGCATGAGAGCTTGATGGGATCCCTCTTGGTCCCTGATGCTAAGACACCAGAGCCAGAGGAAGCCATCTCTGAAGACAGCATCAGATGTCAGTTCTGATCCACTAGCAGTGCCAGTCCTTGGGCATCTGAAGCACACTGTGGGGTTATGCCTAGTGCAGAGCACAAACGCTGACTCTTGCATTGTCTCTGCTCCTGCCAGGGTCATCCGGTGGGCAAAAAGCCGAGACTGCTGGACACTGTGACCCGAGCAAGTACTACATCCTAGTAGGGACAGTAGCAGCCTCAGCTTTGCTTCTGCTTGGGGCAGTGTCTGGCTATCTAGTCATGCATCAGCTGCTGAAGAGAGACAGGTGAGTTATTAATTGCTGCCATTGGCAAGGAAGTCTTTGCAGCATGCAGGAGCGCCCAGGCGGCTCCTAGCAGGCCTCTGAGGAAACTGTGCTCCAAATTGCTATCTGTGAGGAGTCTTCTTGGAAATCTGTTTCTGCAGGAGGAGCCAGGAGGACAAAGAGGCAACAGGACAGGACTGGGACTCTTCCTGGGAAAGCTGTGGTCAGCCTAGAGGTGAAGCAGAGCCAGGAGAAGAAGCAGGAAGCGGCGAGAGAGCCCAAGGCAACGGGTTCAGGGACAGCTGCCGCCTGTTTCCTGAGCTCTTTGCAGCAGAGCTCGCCCGGCTGTACAAGAACATGAGCGCATACCCGTCACCTCTGCCCACCTGCTCCTTCTGTGCTCTGGCTGACAACGCCTCTTCACGGGACCACTGGATTTCCCTGGAGTCACCTCAGCCCACAGCATCCTCTTGGCCCTCCTACCACCAATACCTGCAGGACTACTATCTCTTAGAGGATGATGATTAGTGATAGTGATAGCCATAAATAGTGATAGTGATAGCCATAAATAGTGATAGTGGTAGTGATTCTTTTAGTGATAGTGATAGGGACACTTGATATTAGAGGGTGGTGGTTGTTTTAATGATAGTGATAGTTAATATTAGAGGATAGTGATGGTTTTAATGATAGCGTTAGTTAATATTAGGGGATAGTGATTGTTTCAATGATAGCGTTACTTGATATTAGAGGAGGGTGATTGTATTAGTGATAGTGATAGTCATAAATAGTGATAGTGGTAGTGATTCTTTTAGTGCTAGTGATAGGGATACTTGATATTAGAGGGTGGTGGTTGTTTTAATGATAGTGATAGTTAATATTAGAGGATAGTGATTGTTTTAATGATAGCGTTCTTTGATATTAGAGGACAGTGATTGTATTAGCGATAGTGATAGTTAATATTGGAGGATGGTGATTGTTTTTGTGATAGTGGTACATTTAGTGATAGTGATACTTGGTATTAGCAGACAATGATTGTTTTCTTGATCTTGATAAATAAATATTTTTCCAAAAGCAGTAAATTCTTGCCTGCTGCGGCTGTTTCTGTTGGGGCAGAACGCACAGAGCTGGGAGCAGGGCTGGGGCTGTGACAGGAGCTCTGAGAAACTTGCACTGCAGTGCAGGAGCTGCTTGTGCCACCTCAGCCTGCTTTCCCAGCAGTGGCCGTTCACAAAGCTTTCCTGCACCAGCACGGGGACACGCTGGCTAGCAGTGACATGCAGAAACTTAGGTCGTGGCAGTCCCTCCCCGAAGAGCTTCAAGAGAGGAGCATCAAGGAGCAGAAAGCTGGAGCCGGGCTGTGTGAGAGGGGAAGGAATGTCCTATCAATCACAGGAGCCTTCTTAAAAATTAGATGGCTAACAGTGACTATAATTATAACAAAAATTACAGTCTTGTCGCACGCAGTATGGGAAAAAAGCCCAGAGCTGGAATACAACAGAGAACTTTTGTGGGGGATTTTGTGAACCGCTAGCTAGTTGACAAAGGTCACACTGATATAATACCGTTAGTTAAGCAAGAAGGAGATGGGTATAGGAGTCAGCAGTCAGTGTCCAAACCTGGCAAGGGCACTGTGCCCTTGGTGCAACATCAGGATGGGGGAGAGGATGGTTAGTTAGAAATATGAAGAAAAGATGTGGACAGCTACAACATAGTAGCCACAAGAATGCTAAGGTAGGCGTAGTTAGCTGATAAGTAACTAACCAATAATGAGCTCGCCTTTTGCAATATGTATTGGCCTCATTAACACCAATATAAATGTATGTGCCTATCAATAAAGTTTTGAGATTTGCTGATCACTCATATTGAGTGCCGCATTTCTTCCGCCGATTACCACAGGCCTCAACCCACTACTTTTATCCCAGCAAGTACAGTGAGACAAGAGCACTCCTTTAGATCCAATGCACTGAATTCAGCAAAGCCTCCCCAGCCACTCCCAGCTGAGATGTTCAGGAATCAAAGGAGGAAGCTCCACCATGATTTCATTGGCAGTAATGGGGACACGCCTCTGGAAGTGCTGCCAGCTGAGCCAGGGGCTGGGCCTGGGGGGGACTCATGTGCCCCCATTGCTCTCTCAGGGCAAATGCCGTGCGTGAAACACCAAGGAAATGTAACGAACACTGCCTCAGGGATTTCATACAGACAAAAAGGCAAAATGGAACAAACTTTGGTACAGACAGATCATGTCTCAACAAAGACAAAATGTGAAAAGTTGAAGCATAGAAACACCAAACCTCTTACATTTATTGCTAAATCTAACACTACTAATACATCTTGAATAATACTTATATATCTCAGCTAATAAACAGAGAGATTCCTATCATGTAAATTAATAGAAGAATAAACAATCCTAAAAACTTGATAAACAATCTTATTTCTATCTAGTCCTCTTGACGCCTAACTCCTGCTAGCCTGGGGCAAATGCAGGGCTAATTTGGCCTTTTCTTCTTGGGGAGAGGCTGTGCATCCTTGCGTGGGCGATGTCTTCTCCTGTGCTTGTTCCTCTCCTTGATGGTTTCAAACTCCCTGGAAGACAGGAAACAAACCATCCATTGTTAACTTCATACACACCATTAAGCCAAGTGCCAAGATCTCCTTTTTTGGATGAATTTCTGCCTTTTCAGGCTGTGACACATTTGTAAATTGATCAGCACCATGAATCTGACCTTGCTGGTTACAATTCTTTGAAATGTCTTCCTCCTTTTGCTTCATCCTAGGTTTAATTCGATCAGCAGCATCAAAGCAAGCTTTGATGCATGTGTTCCTCCTTGTATGAGCTGTGTCTTGTTGGGGCATGGCAAGGTTTCACTGGGAATGCTGGGTTTGAAGGAAGCTGTTTGGGTTCCAAGTGGGCTGTAAGCTTGAGCAGGGCTGCCAGGGGCCATCCTGCAAGTGGCCTCAGCTTGCCCTGTGGTGCCTTTGGAAAGGGTCAGCGTGCTCTAGGCCAAAGGGGCAGCTGGGAGCAGAAGGAGGAGGAGCTTGCGCACCGTTGGCACTGCCCGCACGGAAAGGGGCCTCCCGCCGGCTGGGGCGGCTGGCGCGGTTGGCAGCAGGGACACTCCGCGCTGCCAGCCCACTTTCGGCTTCTCTTCCCTGTCTCCCCAGTCTCCTTCCTGGGAGGGCTTTTCCTCCTCTTCCGTTTGCCTGCAGTCTGGAAATCAGAGAATCCTTATCAGTGCTTCCTTCCTCTCAGAAAGCTGGAATTCACAGCATCCACCCCAAAGATCTATTGGCCTAAGCAAATTCTTCCAAACGCCGAAGAGCTGAGAAAAGGGCTGGATATGGTAGTGGGCTGCGGCAGGCTGCCAACCCAGCACTTGGAGGAAAATACTCCCCTTTACCACAGCTCTAAGGGGGTGGGATAAATACGTGGCTGTCCATAGTTCTACATGTCTGATTTCTACCTCTCTGCCTAACATCTATTTATCTCTGGTTTTCCTCCCCACATGTCTAGGGCATGGCTTATACATTCAGTCACACTAGTGAAGACACATGATTACCCATTTTCTCCTACCCAAAATAATCTGTCTCTCTCTTTCTCTCTGTCTCTCTCTGAAGCAAATTGCTCTTTGCTGCTAAGGAACGTATTTAAGGTCCCGTAGCACTGGCACATCTCCTTGTTGGGGATACGCTGGGGTGCTACAAAAGATCTCTAAAATTTGGCAGCATCTCCATGAAGGCAGCCCAGATGGCTGATGTTATCAGGCAGTGGGGAATGAAGGGTCTGATTGGAATCTGAGGGTGCCAGCCCTTGAGAAACCGATTTGTAGAGAGTCGAAGCCCATTTTGGCGGTGGTGCTGCTTTGTTGGGTCAAAGTTCTGCTCCACAATTCCGTATTTTAGGCTAGCAGCACAACAAAAGTCAGGGCAGCATCTGCTGAACCTTTCCCAGTGCGTGGGACCAAGGGAGCTTGGCAAAGTGGCGTCTGGCGTGGCTTGTCAGCAGGGTTTGTGCCCTTCTGCCAGTTTCTTGACCCTGCTGGCATGTCTGGATTTTCTTCCCACTCACCTGAGCAAGAGTGCTGCTGGCAAGTTTCTGCTCTTTTTTCCAGCAGTAGTAGTACTCCACACACTGTGCCACGGTCTTACTCGGGATCTGTTGTGAAAAGCAAAAGAAGGAATCTGAAACAGCCATCCTGTAGGGTGCATTGGAGAACAATGAGATTACAGAGTAAAGTAGGAATTAAAGTCATGGAGAAAATTGAGGAGGGTGTAAAATGAAATCAATATGGAGGAGTCAGAGAGGCATTATGCAATGTAATAAACCGAGTATTGTGCTAGGTGGTAACACATGTAATGCACAGATAAACAACAAGTCCCTCTAGCAGAGTTCTTCTTTGCCCTGTTCACTGCAGTTATCCCAGCACAAGGTGTTGTGGAAGCAGCAGCACACGTGGGAGACAAGTCTAACAAAACAGAGCTTTGTCTTCCAAAACAGCCTGGAGAGAAGGGCTGCAGAGGCAGGATCCCCATTTTCACACAGGCCTTCCATGTCCTGTTCTGTGACTACTTTAACAGTTTTGGTACTTGAGAAGAGAGGGACATAGGTGCAGTATTTGGTACCAGCAATAATCAACATGTCCCTTCTGATGATCTGCCAAGGTGAGGAATGTCCTGTGGCTTTACCTGCTTCTGGACGAGATGGAAATCCTTGCCATAGGTGTGGAAAGCCTTTTGGAAGGCCTCCTTCTCCTCAGGTGTCCATCTATCAGAGCCTGGCAAGAAAAGGCAGCAGCTGAATTGATCCCTCTAGCCACTTGAAGCAGATCCCACTGGCTGCCGAAAACAAGCTGGCTCCAGCCATCATTCACGTGTGTGCATGTCTGCTCCCTCAGAAGGTGATGAAGACGAGAGCAGGCATTCCCCAGGGAAAAAAGCATGGAAAACGGGTCAAACTGAAGGAGTAGATGCTGGTGCTTTCCCTGCCCCCAGAGAAGGCGAGATCTTGTGGTGGTTTAAAGCACAACTAATTGAAGCAGAAATGCTTGACACGGCCATTAAGGGCACGGCAGCATGTGTCAGAGAAGGAAGAAGCTGGGCTTTGGTTACCTGCGTAATGATAATCAGCCAAGGGATGGCCTTGAGCTGTTGGAGGACCCCCGGGAGCAACATCTCCAGAGCCTCCTGCAAGATGTAAAGGAAAACGGCTTGAGCCGCCCCACAACACAAAAAAGGAGCCAAACCCCACCAATGCTGCCCTTCAGCCGCTTTGCCTCTTCAGCTGAGGATTCGGGCCACTGGCTCTCATATGGGTCAAAGATTGTGCTTTGCTCCCAGTCCCTCATTTCTGCTGCCCAGCCTTGGCTCCTGCTCCCCAAGGGTAGCATTTTCCTCTCCAACTCCATGATTTTGCTGCTCCTGCACCCAGAATTGCCTCAGCTGACTGAGGCTTCTGGGAATTGTCCCTCAAAATGTCTTCGAGAACACAGATCTCCAGGAGGTTTTCAAGGCAGCAGGCTGCAGGACCCTGCGCCGCTGCCTCCAGGAGAGATCTTGTCCCTGCTGGAGCCATTTGGGCTCAGCCCTGCCGCAGCTGGACGAGACACAGCAGGCAGCGGGTGCTCTGCTTCTTGTGAACTCCCTTCTTCAAGGAGCAGCCAGGAAAGGCTGTCCCGCTGCCCGGGCCTTATCAATTCCCTGCCCACTCTTGCCCGCGCCCAAACAGCCGCTTCCTACCGGAACGCTGCCGCGAGCCTGGTGCAGGCAGTGCAGGGCGAGCTCCAGCTGAGCTGCTGCCCCGGGAAGGCCACGGGAGCTGGCCATGTCCAACAGTTCTCTGACTGCAAGCACAACAAAAACCCACCCAAAGTCAGCCTTGAGCCAACAAAGGGGAAGGCTTGCCATACAAGGCAGAAGGAAAGCACAAGAGCTAAAGCCTGCAGCTTGGAGAGCACCAAAAGGAGAGCAAAGCAAGGGGCAGCTGAAGCAAGGGCCCACCTAGTGCTGCCTCTCCCTTCCATGCAGCTTTTGTCATAAGGAGTGGAGGCCAATCTCCCCTCTTCCAGTGGCACATGCCCCTGACCCATTTGGAGAGCAGCACAGTTGCTCTTTTTCCTGCTCTGCTGCAGAAGCAGAGCATTGTCCTTACCCCTACCACTTCCACAAGGGAAGATGGGCATGACAAGGAGAGAAGCAGAGCCTGCCAAAAGCTGCCTTTTTATCCAAAAACCAGCACGTTACATGCCCGACTATCTCAGGAGTGGAAGGAAAGCTTGACAGTTACCTCTGTCCGGTTTTTCCAGGTCAGGGTCGTCTTCCTCCAAGGGCTTCCAGACCAGGGTTGCAGGCTCTTCATCCTCACTTGGCGGCCCGGTCTGCACCTCAGGGTGCTCGGCCTGAAAGTCACTGCCAACATTGATGTGTCTAGAGGACGAAGGAGGAGGATGTAAGAAAGGCAAGTGGTCAAGAGACACCTGGCGTGCAGCCACAGCCTTGGACCAATCCCACCGTGACTCTGAAGGAGCAGTTGTCCTGCTCGCCATTCCTCAAGTTTGCTGTCCTTTAACCCTAGGCCAAAACTCACGGCTCAGTGTGGGCTCTTGCTTTCCTTTTCATTGTGCCTCTCCTTTCCACCTGAAAGAGATCAAAACAACGCTCCAGATAAAACTCATTCTGCCAAGATGTGTCGGTAGCCTGCTTCTCATCCTCATCATCACTGAAAACCCCAAGCTCCTCTGTCCCAGCTCCTCTCCGTTAGGTGTCCTTGTTGTGTTTTTCACTTGGAATTTCTGAGGCAGGTCCCTCTAGCAGTCTGCAGCTTCCTGAAGAAGGAAAGCTGAAGGGCAGGCACTAGAGTGCCGTGAGTCTTGGGGCCAGTGAGAAGAGCCAAGAGGATGGCATGGAAGATGCACTACTGCAGGCTTGGGTTGGATGGAAGGAAAAGGTTCTTCAGCCAGAGGGGGCTTGGGCACTGGAACTGCCTCCCCAGGGAAGGGCTCCCAGCACCAAGGCTGAGAGAGTTCCAAAAGTCTTTGGACACTGCTCTTGGGCACAGGCTGGGATTTTTGAGGCTGTCCTGAGCAGGCCCAGGTGCTGGGCTCCATGATCTTTGGGAGTCCCTTCCAGCCCAGAAAATGCTGTGATACTGTGATTGTGTTCCTGAGAAGCACCACTCAAGAGGGCATCTCACAGCTGCCTCTGACCGTGAGGCAGAGCCAGCCCTACACACATTGAACAACACAGACAAATCTAGAGCAATATCTCTCTGGAAAAGAGATGCAAGGCAGGTGGAAAAAAATCAAAAAAGCTATGAAAATAGAATATTGTTCCAGTGGCTGGAAGTGATGTAAGTATGTGAGTACATAAGAATTGCTGCAACCAGATCATTTTGGAGGATGAAAGCCAGTACTGCAGGACAAGCCCAGCAAACTGCTTCCATGCTCTGATGGGCAGGCATCCCAGAGGAGAAGTCCCATCCTTCTGTTTTTTGAAGCTTTGCAGGAGGTGTGACCAGAGTGAGGGCGTAACAGGATTTGTGGACACTGAACCCCTAACCTCCTCCGGAATGACCAGTTGGTTTTGGGGTCACCACAACGTAGTTTTAGGACTTAAATGGGTGCCAAGAACTTTTACACAGGTCACCAGTGGACGAGAATCTGCAAGTGCACCGTGACAGCTCCCTACGTCCTCTATGGAAAGGTCTGTATTTCCCCTGGAGGCAGCATTATTCCTGGAGAAGTTGCAGCCTGCTTTCATGTGCAACCTCGTCTGGGGAAAGTGACCACACACCGTGTCTGTGGTGGTTGGTGGCAGAGCCAGCTGGAGCCTCCTGCCGTTCTGTGAGTGCTTTGGGGGCCCACGGGGATTTTCTTACCTTGCACAGTGCCAAGTGCTGTGGGGATGCCTGGCGGCAGACGAGGAGATGAGGATGTCGCTGCAGAGGCCAGCTGTGGCGCTGAGTGCAGAAGGTGGCTGCTGAGGGACAGCCCAGGAGCAGATGCTGCAGCTGCTGCTCCAGCGCTGCTCCACCAGTGTTCCACCAACGGCCGCAGGAGCAGCAGACAAGGGCAGTTGCTATGGGCACAGCCCAATATTCCATGCAGAACCCCAGGGGAGCCATGGGACAAAAACAGGGATAGGCCACCTTTGCCCCTTCTACCTCTTCTGCTGAGAGTTTGCTCTGAGGAGCTCCCCACTGGGGCTTTTCTCCTCAGTCCTCTGGACATGGAAAAGCAGAGCCGGGACAGCTCTGGCTCTCCTCTGTGCTTCTCTGTAAGGTGCCTGCAGCTGAACAGGCACAGGAGCTGGCTCTGTCCAAGGGCCCATTCCACATTTCCTGCACTGCAGAACCACAAGGACTCCTGCTGCTGCCTCTCCTCTGGCTCTGAGAGGAGCTAGAGCTTGCAAATCGTTCCGTGCAGAACCAAGTGCAAAGCTTTCTCTCCAAGTGGCGGCATTCATCCTGCCCCCTTTCTCAATTGTCTGGTGCCCAATAATGTCACTTGATGTTTTCCCTCCTTTGGCCTGCTGAGCTGGTCTCTCACCTCAACACTCCTTCCCTGAAACTTGGAGAAACGGGATGTTTCTCAGGAGAGCTGATGGGGACACACACACTGGGGCAGTGCACCAGCATTGCTGTAGTCAACAGGTCATGCAGAATTTCTAGGTCTCTCTTCCAGCTCCCTTGAAGAAGGGAGAATGTTCATCTCTACTACTCTGGCATTCCTCTAAAGAAGGAACACCAAGAGAATTTCTTTTCCACACTAATGGCCTTCACCTTTGTTGGAATACTTAGGTGCCAGATATGGCAAAACCCAGCCACTTGTACTGCTTTCCTGCCTAAGGTTTAAGCAAAAGCAAATCTTGCTTCCTTCCCAGCCTGCATGTTACACCCACACCAGCCACCTGCTGGGAAAACATCTGGAACAAGGCCCACTGCAAGGCAGATACTTTGTAGGCTCCAGATCCCACCTGCACTGGCTCCAGCAGGCAAGGGCAAGCTTTAGTCACTTCCCAGAAGCAGCCTGGCCATTCCCCACTGCCTCGCTCCCTCGCCATCCTCCACAGCCCCTG
Organism: Passer domesticus; assembly: GCF_036417665.1. Taxonomy (NCBI): domain Eukaryota; kingdom Metazoa; phylum Chordata; class Aves; order Passeriformes; family Passeridae; genus Passer; species Passer domesticus. The sequence goes on along the minus strand of NW_026989908.1, from coordinate 32,293 downwards.
CTGCCAAAGCCTTGCTAGTCAGAGCCATTTGCTGGGCTCGGTAAAAGAGTGACTTGGATTCTTCTTTGGCGCAAATACCAAAGCTGTGAGAAGGGAGAGGATCAGGTTCACAGCCGCTCTGCTTTAGCTAAGGACATTACTGGAGGCTCAGAGCCTGGTCCTTTAAAGCGAAACTGAATCTGAACTCCTGGTGTCTTTGTGGTGCATGTGGATATTTCTTTTCTAGAATCAGAGGGGTTAGAAAAGTCCTCCAAGGTGCTCAAGTCCATCTGTCCCCCAAAATGAAACAAAGTTATGTTGCTGGGCAACAAAAAGGCCTCAACCCACTACTTTTATCCCAGCAAGTACAGTGAGACAAGAGCACTCCTTTAGATCCAATGCACTGAATTCAGCAAAGCCTCCCCAGCCACTCCCAGCTGAGATGTTCAGGAATCAAAGGAGGAAGCTCCACCATGATTTCATTGGCAGTAATGGGGACACGCCTCTGGAAGTGCTGCCAGCTGAGCCAGGGGCTGGGCCTGGGGGGGACTCATGTGCCCCCATTGCTCTCTCAGGGCAAATGCCGTGTGTGCAACACCAAGGAAATGTAACGAACACTGCCTCAGGGATTTCATACAGACAAAAAGGCAAAATGGAACAAACTTTGGTTTAATGATACAGACAGATCATATCTCAACAAAGACAAAATGAGAAAAGATGGAGCATAGTGAACATGTAACCTCTTACATGTCATGATAAATAACACACTATTAATCTATTAGTAATCTAACACAACTAATCATCTAATACTACTAATACATCTTTAATATTACTAATGTATCTTAACTAATAAACTGAGAAATTCCTATCACGTAAACTTAATGGACAAATAAAGAATCCTAAAAATCTTAAAAAGCTATCTTATTTCTATCTAATCCTCTTGACCCCTAACTCTTGCTAGCCTGGGGCAAATGCGGGGCTAATTTGGCCTTTTCTTCTTGGGGAGAGGCTGTGCATCCTTGCGTGGGCGATGTCTTCTCCTGTGCTTGTTCCTTTCCTTGATGGTTTCAAACTCCCTGGAAGACAGGAAACAAACCATCCATTGTTAACTTCATACACACCATTAAGCCAAGCGCCAAGATCTCCCTTTTTGGATGAATTTCTGCCTTTTCAGGCTGTGACACATTTGTAAAGTGATCAACACCATGAGTCTGATCTTTCTGGTTTCAATTCTTTGAAATGTCTTCCTCCTTTTGCTTCGTCCTAGGTTTCATTGGATCATCAGCATCAAAGCAAGCTTTGATGCATGTGTTCCTGCTTGTATGAGCTGTGTCTTGTTGGGGCATGGCAAGGTTTCACTGGGAATGCTGGGTTTGAACGAAGCTGTTTGGGTTCCAAGTGGGCTGTAAGCTTGAGCAGGGCTGCCAGGGGCCATCCTGCAAGTGGCCTCAGCTTGCCCTGTGGTGCCTTTGGAAAGGGTCAGCGTGCTTTAGGCCAAAGGGGCAGCTGGGAGCAGAAGGAGGAGGAGCTTGCGCACCGTTGGCACTGCCCGCACGGAAAGGGGCCTCCCGCCGGCTGGGGCGGCTGGCGCGGTTGGCAGCAGGGACACTCCGCGCTGCCAGCCCGCTTGCGGCTTCTCTTCCCGGTCTCCCCAGTCTCCTTCCTGGGAGGGCTTTTCCTCCTCTTCCATTTGCCTGCAGTCTGGAAATCAAAGAATCCTTATCAGTGCTTCCTTCCTCTCAGAAAGCTGGAATTCACAGCATCCACCCCAAAAATCTATTGGCCTAAGCAAATTCTTCCAAACCCCAAAGAGCTGAGAAAAGGGCTGGATATGGCAGGGGGCTGCAGCACGTTGCCAACCCAGCACTTGCAGGAAAATACTCCTCTTTACCACAGCTCCAATGGATGGGATAAATACGTGGCTATCTCTAGTTGTACATGTCTTATTTCTACCTCTCTCCCTAACATCTGTTTATCTCTGGTTTTCCTCCCCACATGTCTAGGGCATGGGTTTAACGTTCAGTCAAATTAGTGAAGACACATGATTACCCACTTTCTGCTACCCAAAATAATCTCTCTCTTTCCTTATCTTCCACTTGGAATTTTTGCAGCATTTATTTTTCTTTCCCCTTGATCAGTGCTAAAATGAAAGTTTCCCTTCCAAGCTTCAGTTTCTTCAGTGATCCTGTCAAGCATTTTCTCAGAAGCTTTTTTCATGCAATTGAGTGTTAATTTCAGCAATTTTGGTGATTTTCTGTGTGATTTCTGCAAGTCTCCTGTTCATTAGGGCACCGCTTGGGAAGGCAGAAAGAGAAAAAGGATGTTTCTGTATGTCTGTATTCACTAGTGGAATATTCTTGGATAGGGAGAGTGATTAGCTGCATTTTACATGTACTGCTAACCTGAAAGTGCAACAGTTAACTTGGGGAGAAATCAAAGCCAGATCTCTCCTTCTACCAGCCTGTATTCAAATGTAAAGTAAATAGAGCAGGGTGAGAATGTTAGTGCTCCATTAGTGCATCCATAGATTCCTGCGATGCCTGGGAACCTGATGCTCAGAGTCTTCCATGTTAAGGAGAACTGCATTTCAGTGAACTGCATTTCAGCAAAGAGAGTCCCTGTGCACAGGCACCAAAGGGAAGAGGGTCCCACGGAGAGTCGGCCGAGGAACGACACTCACAGCCCATGTGGCTACATGCTGCTCCCCTTTGTTAAGCAACTTTGGCACATTTGTCCTTCTCTAGACACTGTCTCACACCACTAATGCTTAATGCTCCTTGGTTCAGTAGCTGCATTCACACATGCATGTTAATTACTGATTGGCTGTCACGCCATAAGCATCTTTAGCTAAGGTGTGCCAAATTAGCAGTTCCCACTTGTGTGTGCTTGGCATTTGGTTTCATCTGGGCACAATGCTCCTTCTTCCTTGATGTATCTGTTTGAGGACAGCATATGATCTGTCTCGTTCTGGGGACAGTACATGGTCTTCAGAGTAACTGTGTAAACTGCAGACCAGATTTTCCAATTCTCACAGGAGAATGCCATGGCCTTGTTCAGTCAGGAATCCTTCTACAGTTTGTGGACCCATTTTCTGTATGGCCAGAGGCTTTTCCTTGCCACAAAAAAACCCCAACAGAAAAACAAAAAAACCCCACAAACTTTCAAATACAAAACCAAACCAAAACAATGCAAAAACAAACAAACAAACAAACAAAAGACCCAAAACAAAACAAAACAAAACCACCACCCAAAATCAACAATAGCAACAATAGCAAAAAACCCAAACAAACAAACAAACAAAAACCTAAAAAACCAAAACAAAACAAAAAGGTAAAAAAATTAAAAATCAAAAAACCAAAAAACAAACCAACTCAAAGAATTACCTCAAGTAGTAATAAAAGAAAAACTACTAAGATTAGGGATTCCTTGATTCCTTTTGGAATGTCATCAGATACAGATTCTCATTTCAGAGCTGAAACTGTACAAAAGTTATGTAAAACACTCCCAGTTAAATGGGACCTACTCAGCCCATGGTCATTTCCAACAACAAGGCTGACAGAATAAATCAGAGTCTAAAACCAGAAATGAATAAAAGTGACCAGGAAAACTCACTGAAGTGGCCACCAGTGCTTCCCCTTACTCTCTTGAGGTTCAGAATTCCAGTGGCTTCTAAAGAAAAAGTGAGCCCATAGGAAATGCTCTATGGAAAGCACTACAAAGTTCCAATCCTTTCTTGAGAAAGTCATATGATAGGAAATGATAATTTCAGTCCCATTTCATACCATTTTTGTGGAAAGTGATCTCATCTTTCCACAAGTTTCTGCTGTGACCATCCCTGGTGACTTTGGATACTCAGGTATATCCTCATCAGCCTGGGAACTGTGTCTTATGTCAGAAAGCAGAGAAACAAGCCACCTAAAGAAAAGTGGAAAGGACCATTTGAAGTGTTCCTAAGCACTCCTGCAGCAATAAAAGGGGATGGGATCAGTACATTGATACACCTGCCCCCAAGGGAAGATAGCCCCAACACATAAGGGAGTGGAGGGGGAAAATGTAGATGAGAATTTGAAGCCTCTATTTGTTAAAGCATGGAAATAAAACTTTCTAATGCAGTGTAGAGTGAGCTAGAAGAAATCCCATCAAGGGAAAGATATGTCATGAATGGCTAACCATGAAAAGTCCTCAGTCTCAGCCCAGCCTGGGCAGCAGCACTCTGGCACGCTCTGTCAAGCAGCAGCAGCCAGCAGGCCCAGGGGAGGCAGCCCAGCACAATTCACCCCATGCCCCCCACGGCAGCGTCCCTGGGGCTGCTGCACTGCAGAGCTGGAGGAGCACCCCAGAGCCAGGCAAAAATGGACCCAAGTCTCAGGGTTTAGGAGGTGACATTTTCTTGAACTTCACTTGAAGGAGAACAGAAGGGCAACAACAGCTCAGGTGTTCAATCACAAAACACCCCAAGGGCTCTCAGGTACAGGGACTCAACATTGTTGGCTTGGAGACAATGGAGGAATTTGTAGAATGCTCTGCAAGGAAGAAAGGGGCATTTCCAGCCACCTTTGAGTGTTCCCAAATATTATCCTCCCTCAGACAATTCCACATCCTTTCCCTAAAGAAGGTTACGGCCTTGCTGGCAACACCTCTGCCATGTCAGCTGAATGAATACATGGAGGAAACTTAGGAAAAGGACTAGTCTATGCCCCCATAGGTCTGTGCAGGAATCACGATCTGTGTCTCTCTAGAAAGGCTGCTTGAGACAGACTAGTCTTAAAAATGATAAGAAATGGACAGCATTTCCATAGGGACACTTGAACTGAATTTCCTTTTAAAATCCATTGAAGTACCTTGCCTCCAACATTTCTCCAAGTGTTTTAGAAAACTCTTACAGAGATCTGCATCTTCCCTGGCTCACTGAGAAGGCGAGGCCATGATCTCCAAGCAGTCCTGAGAGCTGCTTCAGCTGACAGCTTAGAGCAGCCCATGTGCACTCCTCTGTAACCCTCCAAAACGAGGTCATTTGGGGACAGGGTTGTCCAAACTTCTAAGCCTTTGACAACTTTGGCAAAGAGTTTGAATTAATAAGAAAGGTCAAAAACACCCCTACACTTATCATAAAGAATTTCCACCAACTGCAATATTTTCTTAAAATGAGCACTTCATAGTAGAAGTAGTGGGCTTCCACCCTCTACTGATCAATTTATTTCAATGGACAAACGTAAGTCTTGAAGAAAAGAATTCACCAGCAAAAAGCCACTCCAAACATGATACAATCAACATTGAGAGATGGAATTACCAATAGTGACATTTCTTTATTGTTAATATTCAATACTATCATCTTTCAACTTCTTAAAATTACTAAACTTCTATGAACTAATCCTACATTTTTAAAAAATCATCTACTCCAAAGTGCTAACATAGCCTAAGGTTCTGTACTAACTTAAATAATCCAAAACATCCTAATCCTCCGTTGAAGTGAAAAATCCTGAGTTCAAAGATGTTCCTCTGTTGAAGCAGATGTCTGGTGCCAGTACTCCACTCACTGCTGCTCAAATTCAGAAATGCAGCTCTGAATATGGGCCAACTTCTTGTGGAGGTACTGGCACCTGCTCCTTATTTCAGAGTAGCTGGGGCTACCCTGTGAAGGAGAAAGCAAAAGAAAATCAGGGCATGCAAACACTTCTGCAGAGTTTAGAATCTGATATCCTTTGCTTTAAAAAAGCCTTGAGGCAGACTCAGCAGTTGCCATGGCCCTGCAGGTCTGGTGTCACACGTACCTGTTGTAACTGCTGATAATCTGCTGGGACTCAATGATGCGGCATCTTCAAAAAAAAAAAAAACCAACAAATACAAACCATGAAGAATGTTTCACTGGCACCATAAAATGCACACTTTGGTAAAACACTAAAAGTACACTCAGTCTGACTCTATAGAGATTTTCTTCCCTGTGAGCCACCACTCTTCTGGCAAGTTTACCAAACAAATCTCCATCTCCCAGCATCACCCAAGATCTGTAATTTAGCCTCTCAATAGGCAATAGAAGGAGCCCATGCTCTAAGACTCTGCTTGGGACACCTCTCATAGACAGCTGTTTCTTCATAGACAGCTCAAACAGGGGCTTTTGGGCAGGGTCTTGCCAAAATCAGACCCAGCCCAAGCAGTGTCTGAGCATATATGCCAATTCCACAGTTTCCCTCTGTCTCACTGAGCAGCTCCAGGGAATCCAAAACACTGCTGTGATGAAGCACAGTCTTCATGGTTTTATCCTTCTTTACCTGATGGGCTTTGGAGCCTGGAGTCAGAGACTTCCATTGTTCCTGAAAATGTCTGAACTTCTTGATGGTCTTGTCAATCTTTAAATATAAATTCCGATATTCCTCATATTCTGCATTGAAGTCATCCTTGTAGTGCTGGCGTTGCTCCAAAGAGACAATGGCTCCGTATTTTCTAAAGGAAAAAATGAGACCATTTTTCTCTGAGTGAACTCTAAGAGAACATTTGAGTATGTTTCTATTCCATAAAACACACATATAATTTGACACCAAGCACAGGGAAATGACAAACAGACACACAAGCTTTGAGTCAGTGGCTCTGGGACTGACAGTTTCTGCTTTCAAGCTCATGTGCATCAAGAGAATGTAGTCAGGTAACTCTGGGAATCTGACACATTTCTATGTGGCCCATTTCTAGTTACTAATAGCTTACATTGTAGAGGTTTCCTTCATGAGCAGGTGGAGCACATTTAGAAATTATGTGCCCTCATTTCAAATGTCAAAGGAAAAACAAACACAGCAGCTTCAGGAAGAGAAGACACATAACTAAATTATAATCTCTTCCTTTGTAGGAAAAACTTAATTGAGTTACATATGACTGCAAAAATTCATCTGCAAAATATTTTTGTAAAGGAATGTATTTATGGAGATGAATGAACTTTTGAGCTACATTCTTGTCTGTCTAACGGTAAAGCAGAGTCAATGATACTATTTGATTCTTCTAGTGGACAGCAGTTACATCACTGAGCTGGGAACTGAGGCATTTCTAACACACAAAAGGAAACAAAGCCACAAAAGCAAACTCTAGACAAGTCAGAAACTACAAGAAGAAATACCCAAAGCACATCAGCTCCTCAGGAGGCCAAAACTCATTAAAATGCTTAAAGCCACTGATGGGAGTCAAACCTTCTTCATTCCCTTCTCCCTCAAATCAGCAGGTGTGAGGTTTATCAAGCTCATGATACAAATCCAAGATGAAGTGGTAATGAGAACAATAGATGCCACTTGCCAACACTCTCACACCAATGCTTCTGCTCCTCTGGGCCTGAAGGTCTGGTTTTTATTGGATGACAAAAACTCCTTCGGCGTTGGAATGAATCTTTCATACCACTATGAGATTAATATTTACAAGCAGAAAATTGCTTACAAGTTGAAATTCAGTAGTAGGACAGACAACAACTTGTTCCAAGGATGCTTGCCAGGCCTGATACACCTGATTAATTTTGAAAAGAAAACCACAGATGCCTTTCTCATAGCTCGGGATTGTTCTAACAATGTAATGTTTTAACTTTTAGGGCGTACTGAAAAGACCTCTTCCTCTCTCATTTGTGCTGTCAGCTGATGTTCTCCTCAAGGATGTCAGGCTAACCAAAATGTAGAATTCTTATCAAACCCAAACTGTAGAAGGAGTAATAGATGTACTAACAGTCATAAAAACAACACCAGCATTAAACCAGCCACACAGCCAATCAATTTCTTGGAAGTATTTTGTCTCCAATGGCTGGTGACAAGTCAGAGGTCTAAAGGGAATCCAGGAAGCCAAGTGTTCTCATCAGTTTGGCCAGACTAGCACACACACCTTCACAGAGGCATTGGCTGGGTTGCAGCCTTCTGCTGCTTGCAAAACAATCCCTGCTTTTGTCTTCACTGCACAGGGAAGCTCAGGCAAAGCCCACCCACTCCCAGCTGCCCTCAAAGGCAAAAGGAATGCCCCAAAGTGCTGCCTGGCTGTCCCCAAGCACTACACTGGCTTCTATAGGGATCCAAAATGTCTGTCTGACACCAAAGGCAGGAGGAACATGTGCTCCAGCCCATGCTGAGGCACACACACCATGCTCTGCTCCATCAGACAAAGAACACACAGGACGTACTCAGCAGCTTCAGGCACCTCCTCAGCAGCCTGACAGCCAGCCCGCTCCCACAGCTCCAGCCTGGCTCTGCAGGGAGCTTCCTGGGGCACCTCCCTCCTTCTGAGACACAGCTCTGCCTTTCCCATTCTCTTTGGGCCAGCAGAGCCATTACTGCCTTCCTCAAACCTGCACTCTGGTAGCCTCTCACCTGACCGCTCCTTTCCCTCATGGCACAAAGGTCTCTCCAGCACTGTTTACCAAGGGCCAGCATGGAGACAAAGCCACCCAGACAGACAGAGCCCAGAGAAACAGTGCCCATAAGGAGTGCAGAGCAGCCCAAAACAACACACAAGCTCTCTTTTCACACCCTTTGCCTTTTGACTGCCTCAGCTTCGTACCTCTTCTTGGTCAGCTTGCATGGTGGCAACTTCCTGCTTCATCTCAAGCAGCCTTTTCTCCTGCTCCTTCTCTACCTCTGCCAGGAAGTTTGCCCATGCTGCCAGCAGCTGCTGTGCCTCCAAATGCTGCCCTTCCAGCTCCTGGTGAGGGGAGGAAGACACTTCCAATGAAGTTCCATCCAAGTTCACCAAATAATCAGTGGAAGCTTCATGCCTCACACCACCCCCCACCAGAAAATGCACATCAGTAGTGTCTCTGTGCCTTCCAGAAATGCTGTCCAAACCAGAAATTCAGAAGGAGGATCAGCAGGTGGGACAAAAGGAGATGTCACCTTCCTTTCCTGATCTGATGGCTGCCTCTTTCCCGGCCCCTCTCTCCTCTGGATTCCTACGTGCTCTCAGAGGCTCTGTTCTCCAGTGCTGAAGTGGTCCTTGTCATCTCCTTTGCTCCCTGCATTCCCTTGCTGCAGGGATGGCAGCAATCAGGCTGTCAGAAGAGGCTTAAGAGAAGCTCCGCTGATTGCAGAAATGGATGCTGCCCAAAAGGAAAAAGAAACAAAACAAACCAAATTAAAAGAGACAAAGGAAAAAGGAACCATTCTTTTCCAAACTGAGTTCCTAACAGGGCTGACCTGGATTCCTCCAGCACCCAGAAATACACAGACATGGGACTGAGGGCACCAGCAGCACATCTGCCTTCATGTCCAGCATGCTGCTGTCACAGGCAAACACAGCCCAGAACTGCACTAGTCCATTCCTCATGGTGTCATCACTTGCTGGGATTTTTGTCCTCCTATAACTGTGGGATTGCTGCTTGCTGTCCTAAGGATTTATTCCTTTCAGGAAAGTCAACAGACTTATTCAAACTCCTCTTTTCTACAGATATGGGCTCTTTCAGTGTCCAAGAGAGATGTGGGGCATAAAGCATCCCTCAAGAGACTCCCAAGAGCTCGGAAAAACGTTGATCCCACGTGTTGTTCTCAGGAGCTCTGGACATGCAGGTTTTCAGCAGCAAGCCAGGAGCAAGGACACAAGCAGCAGGGTGCAGATGTGCTCAGCTCTGGCTTGCAGGAAGAGCAGTGTCTGCCTCAGCACACCCCACTCCCTCCTGTGCTGGCTGGCATCTTCCTTCACAGCAGGCACAGCCAAGGAAGTGGCCTGGTCACCAGCTCCTTGTCTGCCACCAAACCTGGCAGCAAAGCCACAGCCATTCTCATCTACTTGATGGGGCCAGGCAGCACATGGGGCTGGCACAAATCCTGCACAGCTGTGCCTGTTTGGCTGGCAGAAACCTCCAAGGGTGGGCCAGGAGGGACAAGCTAGGTGCTCTCGGATGCTCACAGTGAGCTCCACCCCAGCTCCCCCCTTCCCACAGACCAATCTAAAACCGCTTGGCAGGGACTGCTTTCATTGTGTTCCTCAAGCCCCCGTCCCCAGCATTGCAATACTTCAGTTCCTTTGCTACCAGGCAAACCTGAATACAGCACTTGAGAGCAAAAGAGGGACACAGAAATGACCAGAAGGTGGGAGCTCTCCTCTGAGGAAGGGTTGGGAGACTTGTGCTTGTTTAGCCTGGAGAAGAGCAAGCCCCAAGGAGACTTTTCAATAGTTTCAGGGGCTTCTAGGAAAGTTGGGGACATATCTTTTAGCAGGGCCAATTGCAAGAGGACAAGGGGGAACGGCTTTAAGCTAAAAGACACTCAATTCAGATTGGCTCTGAGGAAGAAACTGTTTGTGAGGAGAGTGCTGGAACACTGGCACTGGCTGCCCAGAGAGCTGGGAGGAGCCCCAACCCAGCAACATTCAAGCTCCGCTTGGATGGGACTCTGAGCAACCTGATCTACTTGAAGATGCCCTTGCCAGTGGCTGGGGTTTTGCGCTAGATGACTTTCACTGGTCCCTTCTAACCTCAGCAATCAAGATCCTACTTAGTTTTCATTTGAAAAGCACCCAGAGCAGAGATTACTCTGTGGGGGGCCCATCTGATTCCCTGGAGTTTGGCCGAGGAGCAAACCCTGGCAGGGAACAGCTGTTTGGCCTGCAGCCGCTTTGCCTTGTACCTGCAGAAGTTCCTTGGCAGAGCCTCGCCTGTCCACATCCATCTGCAGGCAGCAGCCCAGAAATTCACACAAGCCAGGGGGTAGCCTGAGCTGCTGCAGATTTGGAACCCCTTGCTTGCCTATCAGGTAGCTGGCCTGAAGCAAAAGGAAACATGAGACTCTATGTGATTCTTCCATACCTTTCAGGGCTCACCTAGACTCCATCTTTAAAACTCCAGTCTGCAGTGGCAATTTCTTGCCTAGCAGATGCTTAGAGATGAGCCTTGTCTCCCAAAGGAAAAAAGGCCCCAGTGCAGCCCCAGCTATTCCAAGCTGCACCAGGTCTTGCCTTGACGGCTGATGTGAGCCCCAGAGACCTTTTTTGAAGTGGCCCTTGCTGGAAGCACTTCAAGCTGTGGGAATGGGATTTTCTCTAATGGACATGGAGCAGAAGGACACGGCTATCTGAGCACAGTTGCACCTTACCTTGACACTGGTCTCCTGCATATAAGGAGCCTCTCCTGTGGCCATTTCTATTCCCACGATGCCAAGGGACCAGGTGTCCACTTTGGGGCTGTAAGGCTCTCTTCTCACCACCTCGGGTGCCATCCAGTAAGTGGTCCCGACCATCGACCTCCGTTTCCTGTGCTCAGGGCTGAGCACAGCATAGAGGCCAAAATCAGCTGAGGAGGAAAACAAACACTGCTTCAAGTAGGAAACCAAGGAAAAGTGTTCCTCACTCTCAGTCCCAGAACGCAGTGCTGAATCCAGCTGGAAAAGCAGCTGGGCTTTCCTTGCTCAGGGGTGCAGCCAAGGACATGGGCAATTGCACAGCTAACAACCTGCCCAGGATTCCCACAAAACCTTGGCTTTTCCTCATTCCCCTGAACGTTTACACTGTCTCCCTTTGGAAGGAACACCCACAAACCAAAGTTCCTCTGGATACCTGGTTGCTCTCTAGACCACTCAGCACCTTCCAGCTGCGGCCTGGGCTTGCACAGCGCTCCCTGCACTCTCAGCAGCCACTGCTGGCACCCGGCACCTCTCCAAAGCAGCCCCACACCGCCTCCCCGCAGCGCCGCGCCTCAGCAGGAATACCCACCCAGCTTGACGGAGCCATCCCGGCCCAGAAGGATGTTGTCACTTTTGATGTCTCTGTGGATCACCTGCTTGGCATGAAGGAAAGCCAGGCCTTGCAGGCACTGCCAGGGGAAAAAGAAAGAGGAGGCCAAGAGTTAGCCTGATCTGATTTCATCACATGCAGAAGGAGGCTGTTCCTGAAGATTCACAGATCTCCAAGGAGCAGTGAGTGCTGGCAGGAGGAAGAGCTTGCTGCTGCAGCACTAGGAGAGCAGGATCTTTCCAAGGGAAGGCATATTAGCTTTGGAGGGGGAAGCATCAGTAAGTCGTTGCTCCAGACTGTCCTCTGCAAAGCCAGTCAGAATGAGCGCTGCTGCAGCGGATGCGCTCTCCCCGTCCGGACGACAAACAATGGTTTGCCAAAAGAGGAAAACGTCCCTGCCTTGGATACCAAGGGGATCACTGTCGGGTGGAAGACTGGAGGACCAGGGTTCTATGGCTGCCTCAACAGCAGACTTGGAACTAGCTCTTTTTGTCAGTTTTCAGCAGCAAGCACCATGCTGGGTGCCATGCCATCCTTTGGAGTGGAGACCTGTGACACATGAGTCTCTCTTTGGCTTGGCCTCTGGTTTAAAACTCTCACAGCAGCACCTTTGCACTTACAGGCAAAGAAGGCAGTGCAGAAAGGCTCTGGGCAAAGGCTTGGGGAGGCAAAGTGCAGAACAGAAAATAAAAAGGAAAAAGAGACAGAGAGTTCAATGATGGTGGATAAGAGTGAAGAACAGAGTACAGTAAGGGCAGGGACACTGGCAGGCAGTTCAGTCCAGATGCTCTTTCTTCTCTGAAGCAGAAGAGCAACACAGAAAGAAAGCTCTGAACATGGAATCACTCACTTTGCAGTGCTTTCAAAGGATGAGCCTTGTCCAAGCCATCCCAAGCACAAGCAGGACCCCTTACCTCCCGACACACTGTTGCTATGTGTCCTACAGCCATCCTTCTCACGGTGACCACATCAGCTAAGGAGCCTCCATCCATATATTCCAACACCAGCAGGACAGCCTCATCCACAAGGTAGCTGCAAGAGGAAAGCAACAGCATGGAGCTGAACATGCACAGCTAAATTGCTGTGGGGAAGAAAAGACTACAGCTGAGTTTTGTTTCCAGGTCACTGGTAAATGAAGATGGAATCAAATGAAGACACACTCCACCTAGGCTAGCCAGTGCCTGCCATCTGTGCCACCTAAAGGAAGAAGGCACATCCATGGAAAAGGAGACGGCTTAGGTGGCAAGCAGGGGAAAAAGGAGGTTTAGTGAGGAAAAAGAGAAATCTGGAAGTGGACACATCCCAGCAGCTGCTTCATCATCTTCAGACACAAATTGCACCATTCCCTCCAGCAGCAAGGAGACACAGTTTTCACAGCTTTTACTAAAGGCAAGTGGGTGTGCAGCACTGCCAACACCCTTTGGAAAACCTTGCAGAAAGGACAGTCACAAACAGGAAAATAATTTCAGACCTGGCAAATTATGTGTCTCCTAGCCTAGTCTTTTGGCATGCAAGGCTATGGAAAATAGTGGGAACAGCACAAGGTACATAATCTCTGGCATGTTTTCTCCTCCAACACTTGGAAAAAATCACGCCCCAAACCAGCAAAACCACATGCAGCAAGTGAACATACAGGCTGCTGGCTTAGTAAGAGAGCCAGGTTTCTGAGATCAATCTTCAAGCTGTTTATGTCAGGAAGCATTCATGGGGACAGAATGCAAACTCCTCCCATGCCTGGTGCAGGAGTGGATTGATGTTCATTGAAAGATCCATTTTCTGCCAGTGGCTAAAGAGTTTTTAAATCTTTGCCTTGCAAGTATGGAAATGAACATTCCCAGAAAATCACCAGAACTACTTACCTTTCTAAGTAGCTGACAATATTGGCGTTCTTATTTTCTCTCATGAGCAGGATTTCTTTTAATATTCCCTCACAGCCCTGGTGCTGGAGATAAAGTTCCTTTACAGCCACCTACAATGACATCAAAAGCTCTTAGGGACAGACATGACCAGAGCCTCTTTCTCCGGGCACTCATGGGCCTGGATGCCTTGTCACCTCGGAAAAAAGGGACTCTAAAGCATCAACCACAAAGCGCTAACACCACCCTCTGCACCCGCAGGCTTCTCAAACAGACTTTGTTTAGCACTACTATTATCATTTACACACGCTTTGGAAGCCAAAAGTAATTTTTCTCCTGTGAAGAGATGGCTGCCAATTCAATTGTGTGCCAGAGTAAACACATACAAACACGATGGGGAAAATGCTGCCAAAAAAGAACTGCAAAGCGACTCAAAGTAAAGTTACAATCCCAGCACATCCACACTTCTTCAGTTTGGCTTTTGCAACTTTGAAGAACAATCTTTAGACTTGAAATTATTGAATGGGTTTAAAAATGAATACCCCTTTCTGTGGTACACTATGGATGTGCCCCAAGTTCTAAGTACAGGGCTCAGGGCTTTCGGACGCCTCCAAGACCTCCCTCCAAGTGCAGTTCCTGAGCACAGCTCTGCAGCTGGATAAGGAACTACCTTCTCTAATTCCTTACTATCAAGGAAGATGGAATGTATTTCCTGAGAGTCAAAAAGGAGAATTCAGGACTTGGAACTTCTAGCCCCGAAGAGCAGCAAGACTCTCCAAGACACCACCATGCCTGGTCAGAACAGAGAGCATCTCTCTAGTGGAACACAGGATCAACACAAGGTTGTATTATTTAAGGCTCTTCATCAACTTCTTCTCATTCATCTGTGCACGTGTCTCTGTCTCTGTGTGTGTAGGTGTGTGTGTATGTGAACTAGGTTCCCTAGGACTGAAAGGCAAAACTGTGCTCCAGACAAGATCTCTCTTTTTGAAGGGCTTGCATTGTATTTTCCAACTGAATCACGTGATAGAAAACAAAATATCTGTGTCTGATCCTGGGCTTAAGAGGAATTGGGCTGGAATGATGGCTCTTGCCATCAGCTAATCTATGCACATTTATCCAGTAAGTCCAAGCTAGCGTGTCCTCTGAAAGACACCACGGCCATCCTTGCATTCATTCAGGTAGGTAGGAAGGACAAAGTCTGTCTCAAATGCATTTTGCAGCCTGCCTCTAGACAGACTGCTTCTGCAGAACAGCCTCTGCAGCAAAGACAGGCAGGCCAAAGCTCTGGCCACAGATCACATCACAGGGAAAGCACTCAAGAGCTGCAAGATCTGCACGGGCACTCACCGCTTGTCCTGTGGCAGTGTTGAAGGCCTTATAAACAGCTCCAAAGCCCCTAGAATCAGAACAGTGGCAAGAGCAGAGAAGTTGTTCAGTGCTGAGGAGCAAAAGGCAGCCCAGGCAGGAGCTCTGTACTGCCTGCAGTGGCTCTAAAACACTGGGCTTTGTCTACTCTTCAGCCAAGGGCACAGCAGCCCAGCAGCCCTCTGCCATGCAGAGTGTCCAAGAGAAAAGCTGGCTGCCACAGGAAGAAAAAGGGCTGCTAGAAATCTCCAATGTACACACTAGCTTCTGCATGTGGGGGGGTTTTCTCTGCCTTTTTCTTCTTGTGTCTGTGCCTGTGACGTGCCTTTCCAGGCAATGAAACACACAGTGCTGCTGGGCCTTCTCACTGCTCTCCTTTCATCCTACCTGCCAAACTCAGGCAATGCCACACAGCCTTTCTTATTTTCCTGACCACTGAATATTGTTTCCAGAAAAATACTAAGAAATGCAACTGAGAGCTGTTATCTGACAGCTGTCTGGTGGGAAACAACACACAAAACCTGCTCTCTCAGGTTTTCCTTCCTTCATGAGTGTGGCCATATTACTTTGAATCATACAAAACCATGTCTCCTGGGAAAATAGGCAAACTGGTGCCCCGTCTTGGAGGGACAGGAGGGCTTCCAGGTCCTGCTCCTTGAGGCAGCCAAGACATTGTCAGAATCCAGTTATCTTTGATGATGCCTTGTACTGCCTCAGTAGTGAGACAGGGACAATCTGGAGCCAGGCTCTGAAGATGCTTGCAGCTTGCCTGACTCCCCACATGCTATTGCACCACCAAAACTCCTGGCCTGTGGTTCTGTAGAAATAAGTGTGGCTGCACTCACCCACTGCCAAGATGTTCCCATCCAGTGTACTTCTTTTCTGGATCTTCCACACTCACCACACACCCTGAAAGAAACAAAATGCAAGAAGCAAAGTTCAAAACAGAGAGATTGAGCTTGCAGGAGATCTGAAACCCAGCTCCACTCTCTGGGGCTCTGAGCAATTTGTGGTCACTTGGCTAACGATAACATCAACAAGAACAACAACAGCAGCCCCAGCAAAACAGGCAGCTCTGCACAGAGTCTGATTCTACCACACTCCTTTGCAGGGTTGCCTTGAGGGGAAACTAAGTCCATGGAAAAGCCATCAGAGCAGACAGAGAACAGAAGAGAACAGGCACCAAGGCAAGCGGCTGTCATCTACAAATGGGAAGGAGGGCTGAAAAATCAGGAGCCTTCATTTTCTTGGGAAGAAACACTCTCTTGGGAGATTCAGCACAAGATTACATACTTCCAAAGATTCAATGCACCCTGGGATCTGGGATGAAGTTTTATCAACATCTGCTTTTTGCAGAGCAGAAAGAATCTTGCAAAGTGAATTCCAGGAGAGGAGGGGATGTTCCCTTCCTCTCAGCAGTTTGCCTAAAGAATGCCTTGACATTTTCAGAGAACAGCAGCTCATGCTACATCCAAGAACAATGCCTCTAAGAATTAGAACCCTTTTATTTAGGAGCAGGCTAAGTTCTGAAGACCACTTTGCCCATTCCTCATTTAGTGAAGAACTACAAGTTCTGGTCTTCATCCTGGGCTGCAGCAGCCACAGGCACTGGACTTGGCCCCTTGAACAGCACCCACGTGCACCATCTTCCCAAAGAGCACAGCCCAGACGGGTCACAAGGACAGCGCCGCTCCTCAGGCGCTGCTGTGACACAGACACCTGCACAAAGGAGATGCTGATCCTCTCACCAGCCCAGGCAAAGCTGCAGCAACGGGGTGGCAGCTGCAACCCCACAGCTGAGGAAGGCTCCAGCCCCTGCAGGCACAGCAGCTGTCAGTGGCAGGGCAGGATGACAAAAAGCTTGGCAAAGCCCACGAATGGCCACTGACAGCCACTGTCAAGAAGCCAGAGGCAGACCCAGCTCTGTTACAAGCTGTTGACCCCACTCAAGGCAGAACATGGTTGTCTTTCTCTTCAGACCCACGGAGGAGTCAATCAATCCACCTTTTGTCCCAACAGCTGATGGCAGACACTGAGTAAACTGGGCTCTGCTCTGTGCCTGACCCGTTAGTCTCTGACAGCACTGCACTGGCAGCTCTTACTAGTTGTAAGAAGCAACTCAGCTGTACTGCGGAGTCACCAAGGCCTTGGTGTGCTTTCCTCGAGTGCAGGAATCTGTGCAGGGATTGAGGCCAATGCTTAGTATTCCAAGAGTGTTTACCAGCTGGGCATTAGCAGTGACAAAGTGCCTGCTACTGGAGGAACACGCAGCAGAGGGGCTGCAGGCTTCCTCCTGAGAATTGCCTGCAGGGCAGTTCTATCTGGAAATGCCACATGGATGTGTCTCTTTGATGCATCTTCCTAGGCATACAACAAAAATATCAAACAGGGATTGTCAAAAAAAGTGTGGTGGTTTTCGTCTTTTGGGGCACTTTGAAAACAACTCTTCCTCTCTCAGGATTGTTCTAACAATGTAACATTTTAGCTTTTAGGGCACATTGAAAAGACCTCTTCCTCTCTTATTTGTGCTATCAACGGATGTTCTCATTCAGAAGGTCAGGCTAACCCAAATGTAGAATTCTTATCAAACCCAAACTGTAGAAGGAACAGTAGAAGTACTAACAGTCATAAAAACAACACCAGCATTAAACCAGCCCCACAGACAATCAAGTTCTGGGAAGTATTTTGTCTCCAATGACTGGTGACAGGTCAGGAGTCTAAAGGGAATCCAGGAAGCCAAGTGTTCTCATCAGTTTGGCCAGACTAGCACACACACCTTCACAGAGTCATTGGCTGGGTTGCAGCCTTCTGCTGCTTGCAAAACAATCCCTGCTCTTGTCTTCACTGCACAGGGAAGCTCAGGCAAAGCCCCCCCACTCCCAGCTGCCCTCAAAGGCAAAATGAATGCCTCAAAGTGCTGCCTGGCTGCCCCCAAGCACAACACTGTCTTCTGTAGAGATCCACAATATCTGTCTGACACCAAAGGCAGGAGGAACATGTGCTCCAGGCCATGCTGAGGCTCACACACTATAAAACACTGCTCGGTCACACAAGAAATCCCCAGGACGTACTCAGCAGCTTCAGGAACTGCTTCTCTCTCTCCTGGCTTGAGCGGGCCGAGCTGCTCATGCTCTGGTTTTCAGGCTGTGGAGAGGAGGCTTCTTGGCAGGATGCTGCTGCACCAGCAGCTTCGATGGCAGATCCTGCGTCCACCTGGGAGAAGAAATTTGTTTGTGTCAGAAAGGTGCTTGGCAGAGATGCCCCAGACAGAGCATTTCAAAGGCAAGCCCTTAGGAACAGCACTGGTGCTAGGCTGCAGGCTGAGCTGTCAACTCTTCCTCCTCAAGTCAAACCCACACAAGCAGCCAGAGACTACAGCTTGTCACAGCCAGCCGTAGAGGAGAGTGTGAAAGGGAAAGAGCAACTTTAGACTTCAGCCCGTTCTGAGGACTGCAGTCACCATGGACAGGGACAACTTGCTCAGAATCTGTGTGGATCACCATGCTCACCTGAACAAGCCCCTAAAAAAACAAAGGGAGCACTAAGAGGCCAGCAGAAATACATTCACAGGATTGCTGGCCCACTGGCCACAGCACTAGCCCTGCTGCCCAGGGCAGCAGCTGAGATTCAGCAGCCCAGGAAGTGTCCTTCTGTCCAGCTGCCATGGAGCCCACAGAGCACAGCAGTCAGAGACATTGCCCCCATCCACTGCTGCTCTGCAGGGGAAAGGCAGCAAGGGCAGAGACCACTTGTTGCAGGACTGCAGTGCCTCCTGCTCTTTCACTCACCTGCTTTTCTTCAGCCAGCCTGCACTGCAGCAGGACCTTGTGCATCCTTTCCATTTCCTCTTGGTGCCTCTTCTCCATTGCCCTCATCTTCCTCTCAGCTTCCTGCAGCATGACCTTGATATTCCATCAAGAGAAATCTCACTGGCACCTGCTATCACACTCAGGTTTCCTCTTTTCCAGTCTCTAAAGCACTTCTATTCAGCCACTTCTTTCTGCTTCTCTACCCAGCTCTAACCCTTGCATCCCAGCTCTTTTTCCTGCTGCTCAGCACTGGAGCCTGCCAGGCTCTGTGCTTCCAGGGCCTGCAGTAGTCCTTGCCTCCCCTTCCTCAGATCTCCAGTTCCTGCCCCCATCACTGCCCTTCCCTCTGCTGCCTGCCTACTCAGGCTCACCTGCCCGTTCTGCCACTGCTCATTCAGCCTCTGCCTCAGCTGCTCACTTTGCTTCAGCTCTCTCTGCAGCTGGTACACCTTGTGGATGACAGCAGCCTTCTGACGCTGCTCTTCCTGCAGCACCTGCACACAAAGGAAGAGAAGATGGCTTTAAACTTCCCACACTCCACTTGTGTGGCAACCAAAACTGATGTGCTCTCGCTTTCCAAAAGCATTTTGTTCTCATGCTCGTATTTCTATGGGGCCAGCTGAGAGACAATGCCACCCAGACAGAAAGTGCCCAGGGAAGCAGTGCCCATAAGGAGCCCAGAGGAGTCCAAAACAGCACACAAACTCTCTTTCCACACTCTGTGCCTCTTGACTGCCTCTGCTTAGTAGCTTTTCTTCTTCAGCTTGCATGAGGGCAATTTCCCCCTTCATCTCAAGCAGCCTTTTCTCCTGCTCCCTCTCTACCTCTGCCAGGAAGTTTGCCCGTTCCTCCAGCTGCTTCCGTGCCTCCACATGCTGCTCTTCCAGTTGTCTCTCCTGATGAGTGGAACAGACAATTCCTGATGAAGTCCAAGCAATGCTCCCCATAGAAAGAGATGGAAGCTTCATCCCTCCACCAACCCCCCCACCTGGAAAGTGCACATGAGTCGTGACTTTGTGCCCTCCAGCAATGCTGTTCTAACCCAAAATGTAGAGGGAGTGTCAGCAGGTGGAAGGAAGGAGTTGCCACCTTCCTTCCCTGCTCTCATGGCTGCCTGTTTTCTGGCCCCTCTCTCCTCAGCATTTCTGCCTGTTCTCAGAGGCTCTGTGCTCACATTGCCCCTGCCCTTTGATCAAGGAAGAGCTGCACATGGACTGCAGGATGAGGATGAGGCCAGCGCCTCAATGATCCAGTCACAAGGCAGGCCACCAGCTGAAATACCAGCAACACGGGGCCTCTTGCATATGATTCAGGCCCAAAGACATCTGTCCACCATGGGAGGACAGAAAGCAAGGAACCCAGTTGCTGGGACTGCAGTTGGCAGCAAGGTCAGCAGCCGCCTGCTGCATGGCACAAGGCTGTCGGGAAGATCCTGCCCCTTCGCTGCCATGCTTTGTGTGGCGACCACCCAGCCTCCTGGGGAACTTGGCTGATGCCCATCCTCAACCTGTGCATGCATATTCTGTCCCAGCATTGTCCTCTGGCTCTTCACAGGCCTTCAAGTATGAGCCCTTGAAGGCCCCTGCTGCCTGGCCCAGCAACGTCTGGCCTACAGCAGATGCTTGTGGCCATGTCACATACTCAGGCTGCTCTTCTGCTGAGACAGCCCACCAAACCCGCCTGAAATCTTCAGGTGCCTCTTGTTTCTTACCAGTTCTTGCACGAGATTCCTTTTTTCCTCTTCCTGGGCAGACTGCCAGAGTCTCAAAGCCTTGCAGCACTGCTCTTGTGCCCAGCGGAGCTGTTCAGCCATGTCTTCACATTGCTGCTGGCTGAGCGCTCTTACAGCCAGCAGCTCACGACGAAGGCCCCTCACATCCTCTGCAAACATGACACACGGCAATCAGACACTCCACAAGCAGAGCAATCTGCTGGCCTTAAGCCCTTCCAGTTTCAGGCAAGGAGGGACCTGCCCTCAGCTGCTTCACTGCTCAGAAGCCCTGCGCACAGAGCTGCCTTCGCAGCCACTGCACTGGGCAGGGCCATCAGCAGAAACAAAGCGCACCAGGCTCTCACCCAGTATCGCCTCCTTGGCCTGCCTGGCCCTGCACACTTGGGCTTCCACACGGCTCCTGGCCATCTCCAGCTCCCATATGTGCTGCTGAGCCTCCAGCAGGCTGCTTTGCAGGCTCTCCTTCTCTGACCTACAAGGCGTGAAGATGAAGAGCAATTGCTCCTGGCACACACGGGCAGACTCTGCAGTAAGATGTCCTTAAGATCCCTACACCTTAGTACGCAAAATGGCTTGCATGGAAACTCAGATACAGCAGGACTATTTTGCCACTTTACATAGCAAATCAGGCCCCTCCAGGTGACTGGGCAGCCTTTCCTCATGACCTAGCCCAGCTCAGTTTGGTCTCAGCAACCAAAGCTGAAATTGCTGTTGCCTGACCTATCACACATGGGTGTGCCCACCAAGTATCTGCAAAGGGACAAAAGCCCAGCCTCTGCTCACAGCCCTGAGCTCATCAGCACTTCCAAGTCACTCTGCAGGTGCAGGACAGAACAGGGCTCTCCTGGCTGACTCCTCAATGCTTCATGCCATTCATAGTGGACGTAGAGGTACTTTGTTGGCCAGGCACTCTCTAAGTAAAAGGGACTAAAGGAATTCACCAAACCATATAGCAAAACCTCTGGCTTCTAGCAGCATGAGTAGGAAACCAGAAGTAGGTTTCTATCTGCACAAGAACTCTCTAGGAGGAGGGACAGATATCCAGCCAATTAAATTACTGGAATTGGATGAACAAGACCACTTGCTACCTTTATTTTTGCCTAACTAAGCTGCAGTGCCCAAATATCTGGGCACTCTTTAAAAAGGAAGAAGGATCAGCCAAAATGATCCTTGACAGGTTACAGAGGTGACTGGACAAGTGGGCAAGAATCAGTGCGCAGCAAGAATCCCCAGACACTGTCAAGAAGTCACAAGACCTTTCCCTTCTGCTGCTGCTGCTCTTTGTAAGCAGTTCTAGGTTCTGCACCATCCTTCACAAGAGTCAGCTCTGCAGGCTCTCAAGATTTTCAGCGTGACCCTCCAGCTTCACCTGAAGCGTCAGCACCCTACTCACAACATTCACATCTAAGAGCCTTGAATTCCAAAAACCCCATGTCAAACAGCTTGGCAAGCAAAGACTGATGGTCAGATGCACTGAAGGAGAAAGCAAAACCAGAGGGAAACTTCTGGTTTCAGCAAACATCTGCACAGTGTCCCTGGTCCTCAACTGAGTGCCAAGTTGGCTTGCTTTGCACTTGTCACAGGAATGTGCAAGGGGTCCCAAGCAGGCACCCAAAAAAAGCTTTGAGAGCTTGAGCTGGCAGAAAAGTAATATTCACATCACAGTATCCTTCCGTTTTTGCTTGTATCTCTTTGCTTCTCTGCCCAAGAAACATCTGGAGAGCACAGAGCAGGCAGTAAATCCTGACATAATGCTCACCACTTTTGTAACTACAGACCTTCAGTAATGTCCCACCCAGGGTCTCCTCCCTGCCTTTACCTGGCCTCTGCCAGCTGCTCTGAAAGGCCTCGCAGGTCCCGCTCCGTGGCTGCCAGTCGTGCTTCCAGGGCAGCGTTCTCTTGTGCCAGCACTGCCTTCTCTCTGCACACCTGGGACAGGGTGTGCCCTTGGCGGGAGAACTCCTGCAGCAGCTTCTCCAGGCCCCTGTGGGCTGGCCGCTGCCGGCGGGAAACCTGGCATGGAGGGGCACCATTTTTCAAGAGGAACAACAACAACAACAACACAGGTTCGGTCTCAGCTTGCTGCCAGAAGCAGCATTCGGGGGGGTCTTGCTAGGACAAATCCCTCTCCCACAAGTGCTGCCTAGGAACAAGGTGAGCGTACCTTTGGCACAGCCAGAGGAACCGCTTCTTTCAGCAGATCCCTCTGAGGCTGCCATTCCTCCGCTGTCAGTGCCGCCACTTCAGACGCCCTCTCCAGTGAGGAGTGGCGCTTTCTCGCAAATGCAGCCAACTCCTTCCACCTACAGCAAGCAGACAGACAAACAAGCCTTTAATTGCAACACAGTCTCCTTGCAAGACCAGGACTGCATAGCATGTCCCACACAAGGCAGTCTCAGGGGCTTCCAACAGCCCTCTACTTCCCCCTCAAGTGAATGCTGCAATTCCCTCCCTAGACCAGCATCTCTCTTTGTTGTTCATGCAGGTGAAGGAGTCACCACTGAGGAAGTCAAACAAGCTTCCAGAAGCCACAGAACACTTCCAGAAAGCTCAGGTACTCTCAGCGTAACAGCTTCCTGCCTGCTAGCTCTTACACTCCTTTCTGATTACGGTGGATATTGGACTTGCAAAAGTTCTTCTTTGGCTAAGACATGCTTGCTAAGTCTAGATGAGTACTGCCACAATTACTCTTGCTTTCACTAGTGAAACAAGGAAAGAGCCTGCAAGCCATAGCTTGGGGAGGAGGTGGGGACGATTTTCCAATCCAATTATCAAAGGATGGGTTAGGCTGGCAGAAATCCCAGGAAGCCTCTAGCCCAGGCTTCAGTTCCAAGCACTTGGGGTCAGCATCTGGACAGGCTGCTCAAGGCCCTATCCAGCTGGGGCTTCGGAATGTCTAGGGCTGGAATCTGCACAAGCTCTCTGAGATGTTTCTTATGCTGCATGACTGCCTTTGCAGGTCAATGCTTTGCTCTCCTTAAGCCCAGCCTGAGCCTCCCTTGCTTTTACTCTGGTCTAGTTTGGAATGCTTTTTGTCAAGGTTTAAGGAGTGAGTCCCAGGAGGCAGCTGTGCTCTAGGTTGCTCAGCAGCCAGACCTGCCCTGGGCTGCCTTCCCCCGTCTGTGCTGAGCAAGTCCAACAAGGAGAAAGCCAAATTTGTTCTTTGACACTGGGCCTCCTAAAGCCCAGCAATGCCCAGCCCTGCTCAGAGAAAGCGAGAAAGCTCAACACACACCTGAACTCCTGGGCGCCGTGCACTCCGTCCGTGCTCTCCTGCCGCTCCGCCTTTCCTGCCTGGGCCCAGGAGTCCTGACTGGCAAGATCCTCTCCTCGTGGGACCTGCAAGGAATAGGCAGGGAAAAAGCACAAACAAGCAGAGCTGGCAGCGCCTGTGAGGTGAGAGCGGGCCCGGCCTTGGCCGGGGTGCAGCCCCAGCAGAGGCCTGGCAGAGCCCGGAGCAGCCTGAGCCTGGGCAGAGGCAGGCTGGAAGGAGGCCCTTGGAGCTGCAGGAGGCAGCAGCCGGGCCCTGGGTGCCTCTTCCTGGCAGCGGGCGAATCCTCCGCTCTCAGAGCCCAGGTGGCAGCTGGCTGCTCCCGAGGGGAAGCGTAGCCGTGCTGGGCACAGCCCAGACTGGAGGCATTGGCCGTCTGGAGTCTGCCCAGGAGCAGAGAAAGGCCAGGGGAAGCCCAGGGCCGGTGGCGTGGCTGAGGATTCCTACTCTTCTGCCGGCTGCCCTGTGACTCCTGGCAAAGGGCAGCAGTGTGTGCAGCACTCTGGGCAGCGGCGCAGGGAGCCGGGCTGCTGGGCAGGCTGGAGCACAGGGCAGCGTCCTTCAGGCACGGCACTTGTGCCAGGGCAAGCCAGGCCAGCCTGAGGCACTGACAGCTTGGCAGCTCCCATCTGCAGGAGCCAGTGCCTCCCACAGCTCTGCCAGGAAGCGCCTGCAGGCCTGCAGTTCTGCCCTGAGCCACAGCAAAGGTGTGAAATGCAGAGTGTTCTGCAGAAATATTCAGGGCCACCAGGCCAGCCTGCTTTGTGCTCTCTGGAGCACAGCAAGCGCTGTGCAATGCTGCTCTGAGCTGCTGGGAGAGAGGGAATTGGGGATGTGCCTGAAGTTGTACTTGAGTAGTGAACTGATTTGGAAAAGAGCTGAATAATTTCAGTAGGCAATCTGTGTTTTCCTGATTAATTTCTGAAAGAAAGTCACCATGTGTTGCACACAGGTAGGGGTATTAGGAAAGAAAGGCCTTATAAAATCAGGCCTTGCTCTGCTCAATTACCAGCTGGCCTGTTATGTCTTCTATGTGCAGCTAGCTAACTTCCCATGTGAAAAATCATAAGAATGAGTGCAGTTAACACAGCAAGCTGTTGTGGTTAGAAAACAGTTTGCATCTGTAATAAACAAGAAATATGTCCCCTGAGAGTCCACACAGGAAAAATGGAAACACCTGAGTAAAAGAGAAACTCTTAGCATGTACACACAAAAACACATTCTAAGCAATGAATGGTGTGTCAAGGAAACTACCAGGCAGTTGGAATTGAACACGAGAGCTGTGAAAAATGTATAAAAATACGTTATATGAATAAAGAATTGGCCTTCCTTGCGTGAAGAGACAGAGTCCCAGCTGCTTTATTGACACAGCAATGTGGTGTCACTCAGCAAGAGCACTTGCAGGGTGTATTAATGAAATGCTTGTGCTTGATTCCCAGAAAAGGAAGGAGAGGCGTTAAGTGTAACAAATAGGGCTTAGTCTTGTGAATTCCTTTAGCTTTAATGGGCAGTGCTGAACCCTGTATTCCCCCATTGCAGTGATTCATGTGTGCAAGTGGCTATCTTAGCCTTGAGAATAAAGACAGTGGTCCTGCTAAGAAGATAGCTGGAATGCATTGAATGGGAAGAAAGTGGTTTTAGGAGTCTCTTGACTAGCAGAGGCGAATTTGAAGATTGAGATATTTCCTAAATGACTGTGTGAGGAACAGGAGTCGTGTTGGAGTGTCAGAACCCAGGACATCCCTCTGGGTGCCCTGGATGGCTCGAGCCCTGGCAGGGGGCTCGGAGATCCTGTGAGGAAGCCAAAGACACTTGGGATTTTGATCTTAAGCCATGGAGCAAATTAACAACCTTGTATGAAGAATCCCAAGTCACAGAAGTTGAAGTAGCATAATAGTAGTTGTCACAGGGTGAAAAGTAGAATTTTGGGATTTTTAGAACAGGGGCTTGGATTCCCAAGATGGAGGAATTTGGGTGTTCCCTGTCCTTCTTCTTTCTCCTTCCTAACGTCCATGTTCTGGGTTGTGCTGGCACTCTTGGATTGGTTTAGAGTAGAAGTAGACAGTCTAACATAGGTGATAGGTATTGGAAAATAACTGTAAATAAAGTACATGTAGTTTTTAGTATCAAGAGATAGCAATTCCTCAGGGCAGGGCAGTGTGCCCTTGACAGACCTGCAGATCAGACCTCTGTGAATCTGAGAGAAAATATTTTAGATACTAGATAATGAACAATCTTGTGAATCAGAGCCAAAGAATTCCGACTCTTCCTTTGACCATCGGGCAGGGAAAAGGGACACTTGGATCATCCTGACAGTAGGAAACCCAAGATCCGAGGTCCTGCCATATTTGATCCATGTTTGAGCAGGTTGACAAGACAATGAAGAAAAGTGTATTGTTTAAAGGGGGGAACTTGACCCTTGAAAGAGAAAGAATGTATTGGTGAGTGGGTCAGCAGTTCAGCCTTGAAAGGGGAACAATGCATCATGGAGCCCTTGTTGGCAGGGAGTCATGGAGTATGGTGAGCCATGGTGGCCTCATCTCACACGCCGGCCGTGTGTGAGCTGATGCTGTAACTGGGAAAATCCCACTCCTGAGCAGGAGATAGAAGGCCTGGTTCTGGGGTGGAGGGGTGAGAAGGATGAGATGCACACCGTTTTGATCCAGGGGATGTCCTGGAAGTGCACTGCCTACCTGTGCCTCCTACCGAGCACCACGCTCCTGCTCCTTCTCCCGCTCAGCGGATTTTTGGTATCCAGGGGTTGGTATGTATTATTTGCTACTGCAGCTAATGGAATGAATTTGCTTTGCAAGCCCAGTTGTCTTTTAGTTATTTTCTGCATGGGTCTCCTCCTGAACCTGTGGGTCTCCTCCTGAACAACCACCAGGGACCTACAGGACACTCCTACTCTGATGTCAATAAATTCTGAGAAGAGGTTTAAATATGTCAAATAAAGTGGAGTAATGTTTAGCCTGTGAGTTTCAGCAAAGTATTGAATATGTCTTAGTTCCATGGATACAAACTAGTAAGTCAGATTGCTGGGAGTGCAGGTATTAAGGAAGTGATTCCCTACACACCCAACACTGAAACAAAGTATTGCTTTCTTTCTAACCCTGAGCTGGCAGCAGGGATCAGGCCCTGCTTGGTAACCTTTCATTTTGGCAACTTCTGTTAGCAGGTAAGAAAGGTCCCAATGAAACCTTTTCCAGCTGTTTCCCTCTGGTTTCTCTTCTTAGGCTCCAGAGCTCTTTGCTGCAGGTGTCCTGGGTGTGTGCAGAGCAGAGGAGCCCCACAGAACCCTTGGTTCCCCACAAGTTGTCCTGCCTTGTTCCCAGGTGTGCCCAGCTGTGGCAGGAGGAAGAGCCCGCAGCGCAGAGGGCACCGTGCCCTGCCCAGCCGGGGCTCCCTGGCACAGAGCAGCAGCAGCGCCAGCGCCGTTCAACCCGCTCCTGCCTTGCCTTCCCCTGGCACACAGAAGCCTCTGGAAATCAGCACCTCCAGTCACATTCCCAGCTTGGAGCAGCTGCTGCTGCTGGGCAGATGCTGCCAGTGTGACTGCTTCCAAAGGGGACTAAAGGCAGAGATGTACATGCACAGGAGCCCTGGGCATGTCCGATAAACGTGCAAATATATGGGGAGATTTGTTAGCAATTATTTCAGCTGTTCTGCCAACAGTGGCTTCTCTCCTGGCTCTGTGTGTTACAGATGAGTAACATAATGGTTGGCTCTCACAATTAAGAGATAGATATTATATGGATGTAAAAATATAAAGTGATGTTATCGTAATATATCCTCCCATTGTCCTCTTTCCCCTCCCCCTTGTAATAACCTTGGTAGTCAGGGCATTTGGGGAGGGCTGGCTTGTGAGCAGGAGGCGAGGTGTAAAACACCTGACCTCCAATCAAGATGTAAGAAAGTAATCTCCAGCAATGGATAGCAGAGAAAGAGTTGACTGACCAAACTTTTGGAGGGGCTAAGGCTATCAAAGGCAGAGTATCTCTTTTGTAGATGAGGATGTGGCTGCAAGTCACAGAGACTGCCAGTTCTGAACATTTTTCCTTGTTCAGTCCTTTGTTAAGGTTTAATAAACCTTTAAAATGTTCAAAGTGAGAGTCGTTTCTCACATGTGCAATGCTGTGGGCCATTTTCTCGATCTGGTTTCCTTTACATGGGTCCCATCTGAGTGCTCACTTGGGCTACAGGCTGAAGGTGCTTGGGGCACTCTTGGAGTTGCTCTTGGATCCCTTGAACAATGGGGTTTGGCCCGGGAGGGCAATTTGTGCTGCTTTGTGGCAGAGGAGAACTTCCCAGGCTATTTTGTGTTTGCTGTGGGGAAGGTTGGTTATTGCTTTGCATAAAGTCACAGACCAGCATGGAGCGTTTGCTTTGTGATGTCAGGGCATGGTTGCCACGTCACAGTGGTGACATGAGAAGGTTGCCTTGGTGCACGGAAGGCCTCAGTGTCAGAGCAGCCCTAGGGCTTGCTCAGAGCAGGAGCACCCTGCGCCTTGAGGCATTTGTCAGTGGGCAGCTGCACACTGACAGGAGCCTTGTTTGTTCTAGTGTTGGAGCACAGTGTGCAAACTTGCACGGCAGTGCTACAATGATTCAGCAGCTTGCTGCTGCAGTGGTTACTGTTTATGGCGTGACTTATTCCGGCTATTTTCTGACTCACCTGGCACGTAAGTAGAGATTTCCCCTCTACTTAGGTTAGGGTGTAACATAACCTGGCTTTTGTATGTCTTCCTGCTCCTTCTTAGTGACTGAGCTGATTTAGAAACAGAAAGAGCATTAGGATGCCACTGGTTTAATAAAGCTCCTGTCAATTTGTTCAGCTAAAAAGGGGGTGTCTGTAGCCACAGGGGCAGCATTGCCAGGGAACCTGCAGGGGTTCCCTTCCCTCCCTGGGAGAGTCTGTGGCAACAGGGTCTGTCATTTCCTCAATTTGCTGGGACAAACAAGACAGCTTTGAAACTGTAGACTGGGAGAACTTCTCGGAAGGCCTTCTAAAAACTCTGTTGTTCCCAGTTGCAGTTGTTTCCAGAATTCAGGGAAAGCTTCTTTCTTTCTAAATTTGGTCATGAAAGAATTTGATTGTCTAACTTGACCCTTTACCTAGTGCTAAAAGAGTGATTCCCTTTGCAAAGAAGTGCAAACTCCAAACCAGTGAGTGTCTCCTCCTGAGCCCTGCAGCTGCTGCTGTGCTGTTTCACAATAGAACAGCCAAAGCTCAGAGGAATTTTGGGGAAGCCTTACTGGGCAACTGTTTACAGCAAGTTAATGAGAATTAGTGCATGCAACTGATTTTTTTTAAAAAGCACCTGAAGGAGAGGATTTTAGAAGCTATTTTAAGTGTTTACTAGAACAGGAATATTGAGTGTTAAAGAAGAATTTGTATTTTCTTGATCATGTTTGTATTCTTTTGCTGACTAAAGAGGTTGAAGTGTAGGCACAAGCAAGAACATTGTCCTGATCTCTTGGTGGCTTTGTGAATGAAATGTGTCTCCTGGAGGGATGTGAAAGGGAAAATAAGCTCTGTTTGGATTGACCTCTTGTGTGGGATTCACCAGGCCAGGAACTTTTCTCACAGCATCTGATTCATTTTCCCTGCCCACTACAGGTCACATAAAACATGTATTCAGTGGAGCTGCTCCTGAGGTGAGTGAGAAAGGAAGATTTCATGTTCCTCCTATTTAAAAATTCCGGAGCGAGCTGTCACCTTGACTAGACACAGAAGAGTATAGAGGGCCAGCAAGGACGGCCAAAAGAAAATCCAGAGAGAAACGCCCAAAGAAAATAATTCCCATGACTTCAACAACAACAACAACAACAACAACAACAACAACAAAAAGGAGTGGATATTTCCTAATTTCAATCTCAGAAATCTGAAGAAAGAGAACTGAAGAATTTCCATAGATACCCATATGACAGTGCTCAGCACAAGGGCTGCTGCCCTGCCAAACCTGCCCTCAGTGCATCCAAGTGCTTTAGACACTGGAGTGGCTCACTTGCATCCTGGGGCTTGTAGGTGTTTTTGGTATGCCAGGAGGAGAAGCCCTCTTCTTTTTGTCTTTCTCCAGCCAGCAAGGGGGCTTCTGCACAACATCTCCTGCCCTTTTCCAGCACTGGATGGGATTCTGCCCAGTTCTGGTTTTCCCTGTCTGCTGCAGCAATAGCAACAATGTTGCTGGCTCTTTCCTACTTGTCCATTTCTGAGCTGCAAGAAATGAAAGTTCTGTTTTACAGCTACAATGTTGCTTGCTGATAGCAGCCAGGAAGGAATATCAAATTCATAGCCATATAGTGTTGAACTGGGCCCATTTTAATTAATAATTACTCCCACCCAAAAGTGATCCACTTCACACCCCAGGGGTTTTTATTTCTTGGCAAACCCTTGTCTGGAGAGAGCACATCCCCTGCAGCAGCAGTCATCCTGGCTGGTGTGCAGGGGACAGTCTACAACAGCAGGTGCTGTTGCTTCTTTCAAAAAGCTGACATGCCTTTCCTTAGAAAGGTCCTGCTCTGCAAGTGTTGCAGCAGCAAGCTCTTCCTCTCAGTGGCACTGTCTTCTGCCATTACTCCCCATTCCCTGGGGAAAGGGAATCTTTTAGAGCGGTTTCCTTTCTTTTGTGATGAAATCACATCACTTAGTTTTGCTCTCCTGTTTCTGTTTTCTCTCTCAGTGCCTGAGAGGACTGGATTTTCTTCACTCAAACCACATGATCCACCGAGGTCTGAAGAGCTGCAACATCCTTCTCGGAACCAATGGCTCTGTCAAGCTGGGTCAGTGTATTCTTGGTCAAGTGCAGCATTCCAGGGATGTGGGTGTGGGGCTGCTTGGAGTGACTGCCAGCTCCCCAGAAATGGTGCTGGTGGCAGTGCAGGGACCCCTCTGTGAGCTGGTGACATGGTTGCAATGTGCACAGAGGCATGACAAGGAACCACAAGCAGTCAACAGTGGCATTGGCTTGTGTGTCCTTTCAAGAGGGAGGGAGCTACAAGTCTAAAGCTTCAGATAAAAAGGCTACTGATGGAGGTAGTGTAAAAAAATGATGAGGTTTTTTTGAAATGGACAATTCCTTATTTCCTTGTGTTATATATAAAAAATGAAAAATAGCCAATTTTGATAAAAAAATTAAAAATAAAATTTATTTCGCGACCGTAATACATTCCCGACAGCCACCAATCAATCAGACAGCGTACCACCCCCGGGAGGTGAGCCGGGTGGACGTGAGATTGGTCTCGCTAGCACCAAATTCTCCTTGCCCACACTGGCTGCTCCAAGGTAGCAGTTCTTATAAGATTTTGCCGCGGCAGAGTCTCTTTCTCTCCTTCTAAGTTCTGCATATTCAAGTTGGTTTCATTCTTCGGTTCGGGCTGCACAAAATCTTCGTCTGGGAATAGAATAATACATTTCCTCGATTCCCGGAATCTGGCATTCAGATGGAAGGTGTTGATGGCTTTGGTCATCTCAGATAGGTACCTCGTCTGGGCCATCATCGCTTGGGCATCACTGGGTGCATGCTTCTGTGAATGCCCATCTCCTGTGCAGCCCAGGTTGTATTTTGCATGTAAATGTGGGGATGCCACTCTGCCCATCTGCCGTGGTTTCGCCATCCTGGGGAAGATGTGTACCGGCCGTTTATTTTACACATATATATTTCATACATCTTTTACTTCCACAAATTACTAACCATATTTCTAACACTCGGCTAAAGCCTGAGGAAATAGAGCAGGGACAGATTTCCAGCAGATGACACAGTGCATTCTTAGACTGAGAGTGGGGAATTTTTTTGCTTATTTTCCTAATGGAGCTGGCTTTGATGGTTTGTTGTTTTCTCCACAGCTGACTTTGGCCTCTTTGCTCAGCTCACTCCTGAGCAGAGTAGACAAAGCTCCGTGGCCAGCACTTCTGGGTGGATGGCACCTGAAGTGGTGACAGGTCAACCATATGGCCCCAAAGTGGACATATGGTCTTTTGGAATCATGGGCATTGAAATGGTGGAACGAGAAGCTCCTTACTGGAAAGAAACTTCTGGCATGGTAAGGAGCAAATACTGACTGATCCCCTCTGTCTTTCTCACCTGTCCCGTGTCCTGTGTGCCACTGGACAAAATCCCATTGCCATCTGCTGGCACCACTTCCACCAAGATCCCCTCCTAAAAATGTCCCTGCAGCACATCAGCATCTGCTGTAGCTTTGGTTGCATCAGAAGGGAAGTGGCAGTTCAGAAACCTAAGCAGTTCAAACACCTAACCAGTTCAGGAACCTGCCATTTAGGCCTCCAGCCATGCCTGGCATTTCTCATTTGCTTTTTGAACAGTGTTGGAGCTCTGTCTCTGAAGGACAAAAAATTTTCAGTGGAATGGTTGGATGTGTGATAAATACCCTTCAAAATGGAGGTTCAATCATCCTAGTTTCAATTGTACAGCAAAAGAAAACTGGAAATTGAAAAGGAAGAGAAAATAGATAAGAAAAAAAGGAAAAAGAAGAGAAAAAAATAAAAGAAATAGAAAAAGAAAAAGAAAAAGAAAAAGAAAAAGAAAAAGAAAAAGAAAAAGAAAAAGAAAAAGAAAAAGAAAAAGAAAAAGAAAAAGAAAAA